>NC_048893.1:129042326-129068865 GCF_011077185.1 Oxyura jamaicensis
GGGGGGGAAGTCTCTCAACTTGTTTTTCTTCTTAGTTATGAAACATTCATCACTAGATATAAAATTTTCTTTGAAGCACATTGTGCAAAATTGTTGGTGATTCCTAAACTCAATTTGTAGTCTATAGGGGTTGGAAAACATTCCTAACAAGAGAGAAATTTAGTTCAATTCAAAGAGAAAGAGTGAAAAGGGCTGCTCAAAGTTTAGGTAGCTGTAGCGTTACCCCTTTAGGCATTTCTGTTAATAAAAACGTACTCATTGCTTTCATTGCCAGGGCAGCCTCTCAGTGATGCTGCTCTACTAAATACTCCTCTCTCTCCTCCTTCCCAAGGATTTTACTGTTCCTCTTGATTACCCTAGTCAGAGCTGTAATGCCAAGGCACATAGCCCAGCTGTGGTCATACAGAAGCTGTCTCATGTCTTTTGACTTGATCTATGTCACTGGAAGTATTTCAGCTGAATTGAGTGAATATTGAAGCAGATTCTAAATATCCAGCAAAGCATTTACCCCACAGCCATTTTAGCTACATTCACATGGACTGAATGCTCACTAAAGCCTTAGGCAGTAACATAAATACTCAGCAAGGAATAAGGGCAAATGCACAGGCAATTAGGATCAGTCTTACAAATACATTAATGTAATTTGCAGATTATACCAATTTGTGAGAAATAGAAATACCAGTGAGAAAAAATATGTTAAAATACAACTGGTTCCCAGAGAAAATTACTACTAATAAAGGCCTTGGGAGAAAATATACAGTGTGAAAATGGATCAAGGGCTTAACATAAAAAATAAGTGCATATACAAATAGTGAAACAGTTCAGATGGGAAACGTTCAGATGAAGGGGAAACCCAAGATGCTACCTTGAAAAGAACTGGAGGTAACAGAGAAATCTAGAGTTGACACTGAAGAGCAAACTAGGCATGACCTTAGCTCTGATTTATGTATTATGTGGTATGGCAATAAAAGAAATTAGAATTACCTTTAGGCTACATAGAGATAAGAGGGAGAAGTGAGAGTCCCTGTGTGTATGTGACAAAACAGGACCTATTCCATTATGCTCTGAGCATCCTGTTACCAAAAATACATTATCAGAATGTGATCTGAAGAGAGTAAACCAGCAAAAATAGTGAACAAAGAGAATGAGCATACCAAGCTTGACTGAATCATAATTAAATGACTTTCATAATAACCTGAATTGAAAGGGTTAAGTGCTGAGAAGGAATATGATGAGAAGTAATGACATGAAATTAAAGAAAGAGAAATTAGATGTAATATTATGAATAATTTGAACTGAACAGACTGAGCAATTGTGGGTAAAAGAGAGATTTTGGGCAACGGCACCAGGGAAAACCCTCATTTTTACACATTTTTAATGTCCACAGAACAGAAGGAGTCAGGCTTTTAATGTCTCACTTAAAAAATGCATGCAGATGGTGTTTTTTCATGCATTTGAAAAATGAATTTCTACATTTTGATTATGTTGTCATTAGCAGTAGCCTTACTCAGTAATTAGGAAGCTGGTTCTTAGCATGTGTGAGAGAGATATATTGAGAAAGGAGGATGCTATCTCTTTGTTTCCACAGGGATATAATTAAATGCAACCAGCAACATCATGAAAACAGGAGAAGAAATTCAAACAATAACTATGTTAACTGGAAATGGCTTATTGTTCAGTGAAAAACAGCTGATCTCCATCAGAAACAGCCACTTTAATTGCCAATGCTTACTGTGGCCAAGAAAGAAAAGGAAATTCCATGAAAAAAGGGTTTTCCCTTTACTAAATGCAGTCTCTTTCCTAGGTAAGTAACTCTGAATTAACTCCAATTTGGACATAAAGCTCTATCTAACAGAGTATTTCAGGTGAGTTTTTCTTTCATTCCTGTGTTAAACTATTTAAGACGGGAGAAAAAGCCAGATACCACAAAGTCTGCTGCGTGGCACTGGAGGAGAAGGTAAGAGCAGAGCAGAGGGCTGCAAGGGCATTTCCTCTCTGGAAAGCAGCTGCTGCCTCAGGAGCGGCATGCTCATTCGGCAGCAGCCAAGAGCCAGGCCCGCCTGCTGCCTACTCTTTCCTCTGACCAACATTTTTGTTTCTCAGAAGTGAAAAAAACAAAACAAAACATAAAGTAAACACAACCTGAACCCTTTGGTGCTCTTGGAAAGGGAAACAATGGGTTCTTCTGAGTGACTGGTTCGTTCCAAGCCACGGATTGTGCATGCGCAATTTTTGTTATTGTCATTCTCAGCTTTGGGTCTGTATTCTTTTCACAGTAGGTGAGCACCTGTGTATTTTACAGCCTGTGTTAAATATTTATTTATCGCTAAATATCTCAAATGTACCAAAGCATGTACAGGGCTCTGCCCAGAAAACTTTTGTTCATCCAGGGGAGCTCCTAGCTCGGGAGGCTGGAGCTCCACAGCTCCTGATGGGACCTCTCTGGAGCCATGAGTATCCAGGCATGCCTGCAGAGACTGCTGCTATGAACAAGTAAATATTTGAAGCATACAATCTGCTGTCTTCACTACCTCTTACAGAATTACTGTGGTCCTTTCTGAACCTGAATCCTCATTGCTTTCTTGCTATCTTCCCTTTAATATATGAAAGAGCTGCTGACAAGGATCTCTGGACTTCCTACTGTAACCTTTTTACCTCTCAATACACCAAATCCCCTCAGTAGTTTTTTAATCTTTTTCATCAAATTCAAAAACCTGTCTTCACATTGTCTGGGCTATCTGTAATGTGACCCATGCATTTCTGTTTTAATTTGCTTGAAAATCCTATTTTGTTCTGGCTTTCTATTATTGTCCTCATCCTCTCACCCTGCTCCTCCCTGCATTTACTTTTTCTACTTCTAGTTTCAGACTTTCTTTTTCATCAAAATCCATTTTTTGTACTGATCAGTGGGATCTCTTCCCCTTAAAATCTTTCCTTTAATTGATCCCTTGTGTAGTTAACTGAGATTTTTCTATGATTTTCCAGTTAAAGCCATTTTTACTGTAGCCTCCTTACAAACCCCATTCTCCGGGGAAAGATCTGGCTTTTCCTTCATTTCTGGGTTTAATACTGGTTTGGCTGCAACTCACTCAAGGGAAGAGGTCTTTGGCAGGCTGAGGTTTGGCCATAGGGAGGAAAAAAGGAGAAGACTGTGCCAAAGTGTAAACAGAATGGTGGAATTTCCCAGCATTTTTCATGGGCTACTGGTTGGACCAAGAGCTAAATGTCTGAAATAAATCTTACAATACAGTCCACTCACCAAGACCACTTGTATCATCCAGATGCACATCAGTTTCTCTTTTTGAAAAGCCTCAAGTAATTGCTCTGCAGAAGAGCTTTGTTTTAGTTTGAACTTTTAACTCTGCAGGGTTGGGAAGCAGAAGTCATATTCTGTAAAATTGGCTGATTGCTTTCCTTCACTGAGGAAATCAATGGTATTTTAAAAGTAAACTGCTCTGAACATAGGTGTTGCAGCCTGAATCCTTTTTTTTTTTTTTTTTTTTTTTTTTTTTTTTGTCAAGTTGCTACCGCCAGCAAAATAAAATTTTCCTTTCCCCCACATTAGCTTCCCTAAAATACACTTCATAAATTGTCTCAGAAAAAAAAAAACACCCTTATATCATGCTGACAAATTGTGCTGTTTGCTCTCTTAGTATTTGGTCTTCTGAGGAGTTAGGAATATTAGAGAAAGGCTACCTGATGTGCAAATAATGCAGATTGTACAAATTCAGCCTTAAGTAATGGGACGGAGATGACAAGCTGAAGTTGAATTAGTTACTATCCCTAGGCAGGAGAGAGGGCTAGAAAAACCTCCAAATAGTCTGGCACTACTCTGTAGAGTCTAGTGTAACTGGGGTTTAGGCAGCCTACCCATTTTCTACATTCAGAAGACAATCACTGACCTATTGGATATGTTATAAGGGGATATGCTTTAAAAGAACGGTTTCCTTCATGATTTTCTCTTACACCTTTGCAAAAGTGGTAGCAGCTCCATCAGGTTTTGAATCAAATATCAAGGGCATATACATTATTCAATTAAAGAAAAAAAATCCTTGAAAAGGTCAGGATAAAGAGGAATTTGTCTTAGCCAGCCTTTGTTGAAGGAGTTATTTGGTTTAGAGTAAATGTTAAGATCAGTTTAATTTGTGAGGTTTTGGAATAGATTCATAAGAGAAACAGTCCTGATTTGTTGAAAAAAATCCACATCTGTAAATAGTTTCATGTTTATTAACATAGTTTTATTTATTTATTTATTTATTTAATTATTTTTTCTGGTGTCCTTCATCATGGGGTAAATCTCTGGAAGTGAGAATAATTCTGCACCTTGCCAGCTGATGGGTAGAGATTTATCTACGATGGCTATATTCCACAGATTTCAGGTTTATCTACATTCACAAATGCCTGTGTACCTCACAAAGGCAATGATTTTTTATTATTTAAGTGGGAGCATGGACCGTGCTGATGGTTGGGTCTCAGCGAACTTTTCTGTGCACCTCTTTTTGCTAAGGACATTCTTCATGTTTTAAGAGGTTAGGTGAGAATGCCAGGGTAGAGGGAAAGGTGGGAAGGGACCAAGGCAAGGTTTTGTAAAAGCAACAATTTTCATCTGTGAGAAGCTTATAGCAGCTTGTGTCTATTTTTGAACTATAGAAGTTGTAAATAAAGACTAGCTTTGCCTTGAAAAAAGGTAGATATGCTGACTTGGAACAATAACAAAACCCACAAAATACACCAAATCACCTGTAAAAAAAACTTGGCAAATAAAATTGACCTTCCCCGATACTGCCGTCATTTCTGCTTACCTTCTAACCATGTTGTACATTTGTATCTCTAGAAATAGTAAGGGCAGGGGAGGAAAGGTTGATTTTGTTCTCTCTGGTGATAAATAGAACACTTAATAGATGACAAATTAGGGAATATTGAATCTCTGGAGGCCTAATCAAATGTGAATCAAGTCAGACCCCAGTGAGCACGGGATAAAATGCCAGCTGGTGTATTGCCTTTCCATGCCAGCTGGTATTTCATCCTTTAATGGATTGTTATCAGTTTTAATACAGCTAATACTTGCATTAAAAAAAAAAAAAAAAAAGCAGCAACCTCAAACCACAGGTGTAAGTTTAGTAAATGCTGTTCCTTGTGGAAAAGTACTATAATGAGTAGCAGTGGAATTGATAGACATTTAGCTATCCTAAAGAACAATTACAACACCAGTCTGGCACCTGAGTTTCTGTGGAAAGTTTATGCCTGTGCCATAATGAGTCAATTTTGATCCAACATGGAAGCACAAGTCTGTTGTCTGGATGAAGAAATTCTATTAAGCAACCATTTTCTATCTTTTTTTTTTTTTTTTTTTTTTTTTTTTTTCCCAAGGCAAATAAATTTCAAGAGATTTATGATTTTCATATATTCTTACTATATCGTTTTGGCTTACTTAATGCTATAGAAAAATTGGTACAATATTGGGTAATTTGTATAAAAACCCTAAACACATGGGCATGCACTTGAATAAACGCACGCCCAATCTTTCAGCATAACACTCACCTAACTCCTTTACTTTTGATATTTTGTTGTGATGTATGAAAACAATTGTGCTACGTGTGCAACATTTGTAAAGGAAATAAAAACTATTGTAAAAGCAGCTAAACAGTCCTGTGGAAATAAAAGCACATACTGTGTCAGTTTCAAGAACAATAGAAATGAAGAAAGTTTTTCTTTAAAATCTGTTATAAAAACAGTATCAGACCTTAGTGAGACATTTTCCTCATTCCTTTCATCACAAACTGAGTTATAGTTTGCTTCTCTAAGTATGAGATTTTTGATGAAACCATTCCAGCTTTTCTTTTCTACACCAAGGTAAATTATTTCAGAACTGCTTCTTTACATGGAACTGTACAGTTGTCTGCTCTGTTCTAAAAGTATTCTAAATCTGAGGTACCAATTTTATATCCCCTGAAGCCATCTCTGAGCCACATAGAACTTCATAGAAGTTAATAGGTTTGACCTAGAATTTCAGGAGTCAAGAGGGGAAAATGAATATCGTTAGAAAGTCTTGAAAAATGCATATTTCATTTCAGAACAATGAAAACATTTTTATTGTTTTGGAGCTGGTTAGGAAGGGAAAGTATTATTAATACATTTTAGTGATTTTTGGGACCTTTTCATTTTTTCCAGCATTTAAAAATGTTTTATTCTGTTAATAAGAAATAAATTATCAAATGCACTTATAAAAAGGCTTTACACATGACTACTCATTCACATAGATCCCTTACTCTTCCGTCTGAAGGAGGGCTTATTTAGAGGGTTCTATTGCTTATTTCTTACTTGCTAATAATGTGATTTGCATTGCTCACCACAAACAGGATGCAACCCTGGCACCTTTCAAGTCAGTATCAGAAAATCTCACTGACACATCTAAGTGGCATAAACAGAAAAGCTAGTATAAATGGCAAAGCTGTTCCTTACAGAAGACCAAATCAAAAGAAGTATTTTTACATCTATTAGAAGTACAGAATGTGAATAATATCTCCCCTCAAGGATCACCTGGTGCTTTGACAAGCGTTGATTTATTATTTTTCACAAGCTCATATAGCTCACTGGCTACAATTCTTCTGGCCAACACCACAAAAGGCATACTTCTCACAGATGCACTCTTCAAAAAGGTGAAATTAAATATGTTGAACTCAAAGAGACCATGCTACATAAAACATCAATATTGCTACAAAATGATGGTCTCAAAATAACAACATTTTTAAATTCTAGGAAAATAATTTCTGACCTTCCTTCACGTGTGTGTCCATAGGACAAATATATTAACTTTAAACAGTGTAGCATGTGGGGCTTCACAGGCATTTTGAAAGTATGGCTTGACATGCTGATGTGCCTTTTGGCAAACATCTTGAGAGAGGGAAGCTAAAAAAAGAAATGGAGTAGGTTGTCTAAGTAATTTCTGGCTTATTACAATATTCTTTAAAATGATATTAAAGTGATGCAATGATACAGTATTATATAAGTATAGTTTCTTTTTGTCTGATGTCATCTTAAAATTTCTCAGGGGAAAAAAAGAGTGTGAATGAGATAGCGAGACAGCGCCAGAGCACCATGTGTTTTTACAACACAGCATCCATTATACATGAGTAAAATAGCAGTCACTTAGCTGCAATCATGGTAGGCATGAGTGCTTCTCTTATAAACTCATATTTCATTTATTCATTTAATTTTTCATTCCAAGACCCTGAGCCTCCACAAATTTCTGTGCAAGTATAACCATGCACCTGAATGGTTACGGTGACTTTAGATAGGATTATGCACATAAAGAAATTTAAGCATGAGGACAGAGTGTTTACAGGAATGAGGCCAAAAGCTGTAGATAGTTGAGCTGGGAAAGCTGGCAACAGTAGAGTAATGTAAACATTTAAATGCAGAAACAGAAATGCAGAGTACAACATTCCTTTCTATATCCCTTTGGCAATTCCTGACTTCCTTTCCCTTTTTCATGCTGCAAACTAAATACTGGATGAAAGTTTTGGTCCTGATTCATGGATGGGGGGGGGAAATACTGCCATTGCTTGCAAAGCCACTTTGATGCATTCTTGTCTTTCTTCTCCAGATTAATTGTGTATTTATTCATAAAAATACATTTTTTCTATGCAAGTAAGTTTAACTAGTTCATGTATTAGAAGACTGAGTGTTAGCCTGTTGTTTCACATTCCTTCTCTCCTACCATCAATCAAAAAGTACATTAAAAAACATACAAGGAGCCCAGCATCTCAGACTGTACAACTCACCTTGCCACCAGCTGATTGTAGATGGATGCTATGTGCCACTGCGTTCACTTGGCCTCCCCTGTGTTCATTTGCATTAACAAGTAATAACGATGTTAAGCCTTACTTGCCAAGATTGTCCTTTCCACAATTTATGGGATAAGTGTTTATTAAAAGAGAGATGGACTATTTTGTGTTATTATTAAATCTTGAAGCCTCCAACACTGTCAGGCAAACAACAGATGCTCAGTGAGCAGCATTTGGTAAGTTGGGACTTTCTCTCTTGCACTGGAGTTCTGCTTTTGCCCATCCTAGTCCTGTGAAAGTACCAGAGTCCTACGTTGTTACAGTCAACTTAATTGCTGGAACATGTGTTTGGTTTCAGATCAATTGTTATCAGGAGTAAGTGTCACGAGAAAATTGATATACATGACAATTTATTTCCTCAGACATCTGTAAAATGCTACACGCTTTGCAGATTGAGATGTAACATTTGGCTCACATTAGTACTGGAAAGCCAAGGTATAACAAGCATTGGTTCAGTTGTTCAATAATAATTTTTTCCATGCAATGAATCCTCCTTATCTTTCATTAACTGCCAATCAGGCCCTCCAGCTGCCATGTGCCAAAATATATTCTTGGTTATTAGCATTAATGCTACTGTTAAAACTCAGACCGAGACACGAAGGAAAGTGCTCTTTCCCAGAGAAAATACATTTTTGCTTCTGTCTGCTGGAAAAACTATTTGAGAAAGTGAAATATTTCTAAGATATGTGAAGTGCTGTGAGAATGGTCAGACTGTAGCTCAATAAGCAAAAGGCTGCTATTCACAATACAATGCAGTATGAAGTGCTTATGCTTATCCTATAGAAAGAGATGAGAGTTTGGTAGATAGTGTATATCTTACAATCTAGTCAATACTCCAGCAGAAGTGCTTATTTAACATAACATGATAGGACTTAGTGCGAAGGAAAGGTTTACTGTGCAATTATTTTCTGATAGGGTTCAAGTGGTTTTAACTTTTACAAACTGCTTCCCTTATTGGTGAAAAAAAAGAGGAGGCTGGAGACAGAGAACAAGCAACAGATCATGTAAGAAGACATTTCTATCTCCCCTACCTCCTGTTTGCTGTGGGTGTTTCCCTCTCCCAGTATCAGACATGCACATTAGCGTCAGCGCGTAGGAAGTTGGGCACGTCACAGTGAGTTGATCTGAAGTGTTGAGTACTGCAGCTCGGGATACGCGCTAGATACATATCCCCAGCAGGAGTGAGATGTGGCTGAAACTGGAGACGTTTGACCTCCATCACCCCTTGGATGGGGGTCGCCACACTGTACTCACAAGCTTGAAGCAGTGGGACTATGAGAGATTCGAGGCGTCCCGATACCTGCACCACACTGAAGTGGTGCCTGGCCCTGGCTCGCAACCAGCCCCCAGCTGCCTCGCTCCTGGCGGGCTGGCGTGGTCCTGCTGATCCCTTGCTCCCTGCCTCCAGTTCCCACTCCTTGACCTGCCCTGAAAACAAGCTGTAAAGGGCTGCTGATGCTGGGACAGAGCTTATTCTGTGTGAGAGGCAGGCAAGGTTAAGACTCAACCCTCAAACCTGCAGAAGAGCCCATGAAACATCACTTTAAGTAAAGCATGGGGTAACCTAACTGTTCACATGCAAAATGAAAGTAAGGCCGAACTAATCTTTTCTTTTGGTCAATTCTGTTTCTCCAAGGTAGAATAATTAGAATTGGCATTTCTGTGACTATGTGGGAGGAAACTGATAAATTTCTTAGAACAGAAAGTTCTGATTTTTTGTCATATTGCATTAACCAACTCCATTTTTTGAAACACAGAAAGAGGGGTGCAATTACTCTGGGTGTAAAAAATAAGGTAGTGGTGGTAGTAGGAGGTTTTTGTTATGAATTTCTCTGACAGTTCAGTTTTCTGTTGTGAGTACTGAGTTGAGAAGAGGAGGGGCGGAGAGGGGAGAAGCTTACATGTGAGTGTCCCTTATAAATCTCTAATAGTTGTCTTTATGTTGATTTCCGTGTTTAACAAACTGTGTCATTCATCAGAGGTCTGCAGTGAGAATAGGAGGGGAAAATCATTTAACAAACACAAGGGAAGATCAAAATCAATGACAGCACACAAGAAGAAAATGATTGCCGACTGCTTTTATGCCTGAAGTTTCTAGCTTCCTTTGACTTTAGGAAATCTGGACCAAAATCCCATAGTTTGAATGTTGTGCACTAGTTCATGGAGCTTCTGAACCTCCTTTGCTTCCTTTATGCCGGGACTTGAAAAACTGGGAAGGATGGGGAGATGCAACGTTTTAGAAAAGCTTGGAAAGATTTTAAATCTGCCTTTATAGGCTTGTTCTGAATGAGTTATTTCCACAACGTGGCTCTTTGAGCAGAGCAGAGCATAAATAGCACTGTCTTGTTCATCAGTAGTCACTTTAAATGCCATGACCAAAGTTCAGCTTCCCAGGGTCTTTACTGGGCAGCTGATTACATCATTAAAATGCTCAGTGTGAAACAGGAACATGTATTTCCTTCTACACCAGAGACATAACTGATTGAGAACATTGCTATAGATCATCAAATGCTTTTAGTTCAGTATGAGTTTTAGTAGGCAAATAAGGAGGAAATTCAAAATTAAAGGTTTCTGAAATGTGAAGCTTCAGTAGAAGATTCAGATGGGATTAATACTGCCAAACATCTGCAATATAGATTCATCTCTTTATAGAGAAGAGAGTAAAAGAGGCTTTCTTAGGGCTCAGCACTGAGATAAGTCAAAATGTGGAAGTACCTGCTTGTCTCCATTGATTATTGAAAGAGCCTGAATTATGGACATATTTTTTTTTTTTTTTTTTTTTTTTTTGCCAAATGAATACCTCCTGAGGTATCAATAATAGAAGTAGCGTTACATTTCAAAAAGCAAGAATTGCCAAATCTATGACAAAGCAGTGACTAATAAAACAAGACTCAATTCATCAAATATTAGGTAATAGTCAGGATTCATCAAATTCATCAAATATTAGCTAATAGTCAGGACTGTAATTTTAAGTATGAGCAAATATTACAAACAAGGATAAATTAAGCAGTGCTAAAATTTTTAAATAGATTCACTGAAAGGACCAGGTGGAGCTAGTTCTTAGTGAAATAGTTGATTATTTTTAAAAATGGAAAGTAAATTTCACAAAGATGTTCCAGGTGGTGTGTATGTTTTTGCCAGGGTTTTGTTGTATGACAATGTTAATTTCCTGTAAAAAAATCCCTATTTTCTGGATTGACTCACAAGGGTGAAACAATAAATACACACTCAAGCTATGTTATAAAGCAAATCCATTTCCCTAGAGTGGAAAAACTTGTATATATTTTTAGCTGCTTATATATTTTTAGAAAATTTGGAGATTTAAAAACAAAAAAGCACCATGAAACCTCCATAGAGCCTAGTTTGACTTCACCGGGTAAGTGAAAGCAGAAGAGGTGACTCACTTGCCCATTTCCCCTTTACATCTGATTATTTTTAAGGATCTTGCACTGTCGTCACCCATGGGTGTTGCTCTTAGATGGGACTGCTTGGCTATGGGCTGGCCTTGGAGCTGAGAGGCTGCTGGGGCAAGGGGCATCCGTTCTATTGAATCACTGTGGCATATAGCATGGGACCAGACAGGTCTTGTCTTCTTGTGACACTGACGCCAATGGAAAATGTGTAGCAGTCCCTTGATCATCCCTCATGGTGGAGTTCCCACGTGCTGCAAAGACAATGGAGTGGGAAGCAGACAAAGCATCCATACCCAGCATTGCTCCCATATGCATTGCTCCCACACTTGTTGGGGCTCTTTGTGTCAGGGTCTTATTTGTTATGCTTCTGTCTTAAGAATTTATAGAGGGCTGCAATTATAAGATGATTGAGCACTTCACAAGCTTTGTTTGTCATAAGACCTGTCTAGCAGATGACAAATGGAGGAACAGTGAGTTAAGGCTGAGATCACAGTGGGCTGTGGCAAGTGAGGTGATAGACAGTGCCTGATCTGAACGTTAAGGCACCATTTTAGCCTTCTTCTTGGGTTTTACCCTCTCCCTGGAACCCAACCTCTTGTCTTTTAAGAGCTTCTGTAATATACAGAGAATAATGCCAACAATAGTAAATGTTTGGAGCTGTACTATTATTAAAAAAAAGAGAATGTATGCACTGCCAAATGATACGTAAAGACTGTCTTTTCTCTGTACATAACTGCATGTGTGTGCGGTTCTTGTCAAAAAGGGAAATAGATTTTCTCCCCCAATCCTCCTTGCCATTATGCTCTGTGTGAAATACAAAGGCCCATTTATATGTCTGTTAACTCACACACTGTCTTTAGGGAAAGACTATGCTATGCAGTATAGGAAAAGTACCCCAGGGAATCTTATAATGAATAATGATAATAAATAAATACCGGTAAATCAATGACAATGCAGGCAGATAAACACAATATAATTCACAATGTAGCATCTGAAATTAATATTGCATAGATTATTCAGTGATTAGTTGTGAAAAGCATACAGATTTTTGAAGTGTCACTTGTGTTGTGGATTAGTTGAGAACAGGAAAAAAATTGCTAAATTTGTCAGGCACTCTCAACATGACTAATAATTCAGTCACCTCCAGCTATAAGATGTCCTAGAAACTGTAATAGAAATCAAAAGCTTCAATTTTATTTAAGGTTTCACAAAATGAAGTGCTGGGGAAAGCAACAGTGAATTTGCAAAGGATCAGGCAGTGTCAACTTATAGATCCATCATTTGGGTTGAATATATGCAGTAATAATGGCAGTAAGTATCCTTGTCTCATTGAGAGGTTTGGTCAGAAGTGAAACCACACTGCAGAGGCTGAAATTCAGATTAACACCAATTTCAAGCAATATTAAACATATATACCCCAACACATGGTAAGGAAAAGGGTTAGAGAAAGCTTTATGTGGTATAATGGGAATACACAGCCATGCTTAACACACTTTGCTTATTATGTTGACAGCCTTGGTGAAAGTGAGAAATCTTAATAAATGGGGATTTGCATAGACCTGAAGGGCCAAATTCTGCAGCCATTTAGGTTATTTCATATTCATCAAATTCAATACAGGGTTGTTAGGGTAATTGAAAGAAGACTTGGCCGTAGGTATTTAAACTGTGATACAAAGGATATTAAGTGAAAACTATGGATAATTTTTTCTCCTTAATTCCCAAAGCAATGAAGTTTTGTATTATAAAAGCCAGCCTCAGTTCTCAGGATGTGCTACTGAACAGTAACATATTGGATAGTATATGTTAAATATTTCAAGTATTTTAAAATCCATGTATTTTATAGAATCATAGAATGGTTTGGGTTGGAAGGGACCCTAAAGACCACCTAGTTCCAACACCCCTGCCATGGGCAGGGATGCCACACACTAGATCAGGTTGCTCAGGGCCTTGTCCAACCTGGTCTTGAGCACCTCCAGGGATGGAGCATCCACAGAGCCTTCTCTTCTCCAGGCTGAACACCAACTCAGGAGGCAACCCCGCCTCATATACTTTTCTAGTCTCTGGATGCATTTGGTTTGGAGAACTGCCTTGCATGATATCGCAGCTAAGGCACAGCAGCTGCTGCATGGGCACCAGCACAAACTGGGCAGTCATGGCACCAGTTACTGTCCTGCAGCAAACACATTCGCCTTCTGAGCCTCCACACTATTTATTTACTCAGAGCTGTTTTGAGACCAGGCTGACAACCCTTGATGCTACGTGTGACAGAGAACTAAGGGAGTTCCCACAGGGAATTAAGTTCCTTGGCCCTTTTGACACACCTTTTCCCATTCTAGGGCAAAGAAATAAAGAAGCAACTTCTGCTGCATGACAATCATGTAAGGTTAAGAAGACTGCCCAGGAATCCTTCAGGTTAGTAGGGATCAGTCCTCAGCTTTCACAGAAGTTTTCTATATGTGTAATTAACATTACAACTGGTCTCTTCAAAGCAACAAGCTGTCTGTGTGACATTAAGACTCCAAGAGAAAGAATTCCACATTTTTGTGCTCACACATCTTTATATCCAAAGTTTAGCACAGATGATGTCCCTATTTTTTATCTTAAAATAATAATAAAAAAGATCTGTAGTAGAGTACAGCAAAATGATATTTGTTGCTGTATTAACATTGGTGGGTACTTTTCTTTGGTCATTGTGTTCTGTTAGGGTTTCTTCCACATATATGAGCTTTATAGCGGGCTGTAACTGTAGTAAGACTATAATGGAATTATCATGTGAATTCCACTTTCACCAGGCTAGAAACTGTGACAAAATATTATATTTCCAAGACAAGGCTGAACTAGAAAAAAACAACATACCCACCTAACCGAAGATCCAGAAGAAAACTGCTAGATGTATTAACTTTATGAAGAGTGTTCCTGAGGCTTCATCAGCAAATGTCTTGCATGGTAAGCAGCTAGTGAGTATAGCAGGTAAATTAACAACGTTATGGCACTTCTCTATACAATGACACCTATTCAGGCTGTGAGATTCATGTGATGCTATTTGCTGTTTCTAATCTTGTCCAAAAAATCAGAGCACACATAAATACAAAAGAACTTAAATATGAAACTTTTTTCTCCATAAGGTCCTGAAATAAGTGATCAAATTGTTTTACAAGGGTGTTTTTGTTTTGTTTTGTTTTGTTTTGTTTTTTAATTTTTGATGGGGTGGAGGTTCAGAGAACCACTGTCCTTTCCTTTGGAAACCATATCCTAGATACATTACAAACTCAAATCATATCTGATCTGTTTTCTGAAAAATGCCTTTTAGAGTTATGGGAGGAGGAATAAATAGTGGCATAAACTTGAAAATGGCATATCTTCATAAATACTTGGAAATATTAATTGGGTTTGTGTGATTAGGTTTTTTACTGCTCATTTGAGCAGGGTATCTGTTGAAGTGCACATCAGCAATAAAATCTTCAATACTATTTGAACGTCCTGCCACCCGATACAAAATCATTACAGATTAATAAAGGAGTTGGATACAAACTCTGAAGGGAATAAAATCAGTTATATTATTTTGCAGTTCTACAAATTTATATAAGGAGCTTGAAGGACTTGCCAACAATAACTAGCTTTCACAGTCCTATTTACAGGTGTAAACACAGACAAAGGGAATAAATAACCAGTTCTTCTCTTTTTCTGTCACTTTAATAGGCTGGGAAGAAAGCAAAGAAGGCAATTTGGTTTCCAGCACTCATTGGTTTGATTTTTGTCTGGGTCAAAGACAAAGAGGAACCAATCCCCATAAGGGCAGCACCATCCAGCTCTGCAGCTGAAGATGGCACGGCCAAACTGAACATACACAGTTACGGTCTGCTTTACAATTTCAGTCCTCCTCTTAATGGCACCATACTCTCTGATGTTATGCTGTGCACTTGTTATGATTCCCTAATATAGCTTATACACACAGCAGCCCTTAACAATTTGCCTGAGGTCAGTCAACAAGTCAATTGAAGAGGTGGAAAAATCAGTGCTTTTGATTTCCTCTCTCCTTCTTCCACCAACTATCAGACTATCGTAAAACAGACTGTTTCAGGCATTTTGCGGGGGAAGGGGAACATGACAGCTTCCTTTTCAGACATCAGAAAATACTTTAAAGAATTGGTTTCTCTAGCAACAGGAACAGGAGAAAAAAGCAGCTCTCAAGTTTTTTCCCACCTACTCATATCTTTTTTTTTTTTTTTTTTTTTTTTTTAATGTGGTAAAGCAGATGGCTTGGATAAAGCAGGTACTACAGATTCTGATTTATTGACTGTAGACAGAAATATAAATACAGAAGTGTGTGCACTCTGCTACGCTCTGTATCACAGTAAGACTTAATGACTTCAGAGTTCATACTTCTTTTAAGTTCTATGCATCTATATCGACAAACACCATTATTTATTGCCGGGAGGCATTGAAGGCAGAGCTTGTTGTGTGGGGAAACCAAAATCTGGGCAGCAAAGACTTCTCATATCCTCTGCCTTTCCTGATGGCAATGCTGGCTCCAGGAAGCAACAATTTACAACTTTGACAGTCATGCAGTTTATTGACCTGGCCAAATACTTTTTATTAAGGTGTTGTAAATTGGTCAGTACTGCAGATATATAACATCAGAGGAAGCAGCCTTTGCCTTTGCCATCAAAATTTAAAATGTCCGAGTGATCTCTAGTTAGGGATGATAGGAAGGAGATTATTCTTTTTATGACTGTGTGGTGGTTTTACCATGCTAGGCAGCTGAACACCACAACCGCTCTCTCACTCCCCCTCCTCAGATGAGGAGGGGAAGAAATGAAGGAAAGAACAACTCACAGACTGAGATAAGGATAATTTAATTAAAGGGAAAAAAATATTAAGGAAATATTATTATTAATTAAACAATTCAACTAAAGGGAAAAAAGGGAAAGGGGAAAAGGGAGGGGGAAAGGGAATAACAAAACAAAACAAGTAAAGGCTATGTGGAAATACAGAGGAAAGAAATTACTCTCTAATTCCCACAAATGAGCAATGCTTGACCACGTCCTTGAAGCAGGGCCTCAACGCACGTAGCCGGTGTTCGGGAGAAGGACAGACGTTTTTTCAAGGAGAGCCCACCGCTCCCCTCTTCTTCCTTTTTCCACCTTTTATTGCTGAGTGTGACATCATATGGTATGGAATATCCCTTTGGCTGGCTTAGGTCAGCTGCCCTGCTGATGTTTCTTTCTCACTTTTTGCCCACCCCCTAGGAGGGTCAGAGAGAGTCCTGATGCTGTGCCAGCACTTCTCAGCAGCAGACACAACACTGGTGTGATACCACTGCTGTTCTAGCTACAAGTGCAGAGCGCAGCACTGTATGGGCTGCTGCAGGGAAAGGTAACATCCCAGGCAGACCCAGTACAGACTGTACTTGGCCCATGGATAAAACAGGGAAGTAATCCTTATATTTCTTTCTGTCACAGCTTTGAATGTCACATGGACAGAAAACAAAAAGGTTATCTTTAAAAAAATGCTGAGGACAACAAGACCCTTTTCTGCTGAGGTTACTGATACTGCTGCAGGATAGACAATAGTCTTGTCTGTGCTGCAGTAACTCAGCTAGTGCTTCCTGTTTGCAAGAACAACCTTAGCATTATGTGCTTTGATTTGATTCCTTTTTGGGGCTCGAGGCACTTGGTATACTGGAGAACACATACAGAAAATCAGCTGGGAGAAGTGTTGATACTGGGGCCTATTGGTTTTCAAGATTCAGTTTCCATCATTTATGGTTTGTATATTTGCAAGCCAAATAACGCCAACACCTTTATCAGGCAATTTTTGTTAACAGCAGTGTCACCAGCCTCTTTGCAGCAGACCTACTGGGAGAACAGTAAGGGTGAGGAAGAGGACATACGGGAATATAAAGTTATTTTTCTGGCTCAGTTTCAGTTGGTGCAGTACCACTTTCAGGTTTTCCCGACTTCAACTTGCTTGTTAAGAGATGACTTTGCTGCAGATGCTGGACATGGTCATGGCTGGTGAACTTCAGAGAGACAACAGACACTTTATCATGAAGCTACATGAAGCTCCTGATCTACTGTGTCACCATGTCAGCCTATCCCACACCAGTCACAAATGGGCACTTGCCAGTGTCCAAATCACAAGGACAAAAGTGATCAGTTAGCAGCTACTTCAGTGTGAATAGACGGGTTATTTGGCCTGTTGAGATAGATGAAAATTTTCAACATTTTGCTGACTTCAAAAGGCTGTTGAGGAGTCTGCATGCATGGAGTTTTTGCTCTTGGCCTTGGCCAGGCAGTGAACTCCTTCCCATGCTCACAGGCCCTTTCCAAAAAAGCATTTTCTGGAAGAAAAGACATAAAACTATTGGAGAGTATCTAAATGAGGACTATGAAGATGTTGAAGGGTCTAGAGGACAAGACGTATGAGGAGCAGCTGAGGCCCCTTGGTTTGTTCAGCCCCGAGCAGAGCAGGCCGAGGGGAGGCCTCATGGCGGCCTGCAGCTCCCTCACGAGGGGAGCGGAGGGGCAGGCACTGAGCTCTGCTCTCTGGGGACAGCGACAGGACCCGAGGGAACGGCATGGAGCTGGGACAGGGGAGGGTCAGGCTGGGGGTTAGGGAAAGGGTCTGCACCCAGAGGGTGGTCGGGCACTGGGACAGGCTCCCCAGGGCAGTGGTCATGGCACCAAGCCTGACAGAGTTCAAAGGGCGTTTGGACAATGCTCTCAGACACAGGGTCTGATTTTTGGGTAGTCCTGTCTGGAGACAGGAATTGGACTTGATGATCATTGTAGATTCCTTCCAACTCAGGATATTCTATGATTCTATGATCAAAGACAATTTAATGAACTATTTTCATGCAATCATTTAAGCATGTGATCTGTCTACTCATAGAGCATATTTTACTTTTCCATCTTAATACAATTTCCCGGATGAATTTTAAGGGCAGAGGAAATATTTCACATGGTATTATTTCTTACTGAACAATACTGAAGCTTAATAAACATTAAAGACTTTTTTTGAAGTTCCGAAGTCCTGAAGTCTTTCACCATGTAAGGCTTGTCTTGGAAAACTTTAGTAAATTATATTCCCACTGGGTAAAGCCATATCTTTTGTAGAAGTTCAGGCTCACTGAAGTCAGGAACAGCAAATATGTGTTAGAAGGCTAAAGGAAAGCTGAGACAACGATGAAATAATCTGAAACGATAATTTCAAACTCTTGTGCTATTATTCATGTCCTGTAGAGTATTTTATTAAAGATACATAAAATGTTCTCACTTAAAGCTTTCAATTATATGTTTTTTAAAAAAATTAAGCCTAATTATCTTTTAGAAAACTTGAAAGTTGTAATATCAGGACAGCAACTTAGCTGGAGCAAGAATGTGTGAAGAGGAGATCTCAGAAACCATTTCTGATTTCTGGTGGAAGGAGCTGTGTCTGAAACACAGAGTGGGACAAGTGAAGTTATTTTTCCAAACTAGTGAGGATGTGACTGGTGTCCCAGAAGGGACAGAGATTTTGACGGTGTTTGTGTTTCTAAACCCTTTTATCTTCATGATTCCCCCAGATGTTTATCTTTCCGCTCTCTCTCCAGTCATTGTTGGTATCCACCAGGCCTGATATATGGACAAAGAAAAAAAAAAAAAGGTGGTGGTGGTAGGGAGCTACACTATAAAGTTGTTGTTGGTGGTGAGCTACACTGCTAAAAAGTAATAACAAAAAAAAGAGGATGCTGGATAAAGCCCTGTCCCCCACAGGGGACAGAACACCCCTGTGCCAGATTAGTTCCTTAACACACATTTGCGTTGCAAAGAGCACCATGAGAGCTCCAAACCTGAACTCAAAGAGAAAGCTGAATGGTTCAGGAAGTTTTTACACACAGCCTCCTCAGCCTTCCTACTACTCTTTTCCATCTTTATTTTTTGTGCCCCTCTTCCCTGTCCCCTGCTCTCTCCACTGCAATTCCCAGCTGCTATTCTTAAATGTACTGAGAACCCATAAACATGAGAAATATATATATATATTTCTGTTGCTTCATGTGCATCCTGACACAACGATCCACTGTCCCTTGATGAAATGCAACAGTGCATTGCCAAGGGTTATTGCTCTAGGTGGTGCAACAATTTTGTGCAAGACATGCCAGGCTAGTGCTCCCCTGGCTCTTCATAGCTGGAAGAACAGGGAGAGTGGGTGGTATGCTGCCTTTGTGAAATGCTAGGACACCCATGGGGTACTTGTACCTCGTATCCCATTTTCTTTTATCCCTGTAGATGTGCACAGAGTTTACAACTTTAAAGTCTGAGAGTATTTGATACTTCTGATTCACTGGTATGATGTAACCTATTTATTTCCTAATGGCACTCAGCCAACTTTTGTGTCCAAAGAAATGAATTGAAATAGCATGGCATGGCTGAAATCCTGTGCTTAGTACTTGCAAAAACACACCTGCAAAATGTGTCATACAAGTTAATGTGGAATGCTTTGAAAGGCAGTTAATAAAATGATGCAAAAGCTGTAGTGTCCAAAGAAGGTAAAGCTATGAGGTAGATAGTAAGCATTTACGCTGTATCTGGCATTCATCTTTTTCCACATTCTTCCCCATGGTCTGACACTTACACTTCTGCATGACTGATGTGAAACCTTCTGTATGAAGGTTTTATAGTATGAATATCTGTGCAAAGACCTGGGTTCAAAGGGAGTGCTTGCAAGGTGGGCTGGGAGGCTGTGATGGTCCCTATTGCAGGCTGGAGGTCTTCAGACTCATGTATGGGCACTGCGATGGGGACAGAGTCCTCTACCACAGTCAGCGTTTTCACTGTGGGGCATGAAGCTCAGAAATGGAAGCTCCTCAGATACAATGATTTCTAGTGTGCACTAATAAATAAAACTGGATAACTACCACAACTTACATTTTTTTAAAGCAAACAGTGAAACTCCAACATTCGCACAAACAGTTCACCATTTCATACACTCCTCTGCAAACTTCTGGGGTTGGTATGAGCAGAACCAGGTGTCCAGTCTTCTCAGGCTGTTTCTGGCCTCCCTGTCTGCTCTGCATCTGACTGGGTTTTTGTGATCCTTTCAGGTTCTTCTTCACCTCTGTTGATAGCGGTCCTGATTTCCTGGACTCCCACCAACTCTGGGGGCTGAAGCTCTGTCTGCTTCTCCTTACTGCTGTGGGACTAAATTCTGGTCAATAACTTTTAACACTGACATATGGTGTAACCGTTGCTTGTTATTATGGATTTCCATAGAGAGGACATCTGAGCCTTTTTTTTTTTTTTTTTTTTTTTTTTTTTTTTTGTGTTATAAGCTGCATTTGTTGTTTCAGACTGAAGCAGCTACTCCAGTGTGATGACTTTCAAAAATGTCTTTGAGATAACAGTAAATCCCCAGGAATCCCTAAACCTTAATTTCTTCTCCCTGCACAAAAAGATCTTTACTCTGCAGAAGGGATTCAGAACACAACTGCACAATTCCAAAACATGCATCGTGGAGGAATTATGCCTGGGGGAATTTTATAAAGCCACACTAGAAATGGTGCAAACATGACATCCTGAGACTCAGGAAAACATTTGTTTAGCCTCCGAATTTCACCACTTGTGCACATAGCTTATCTAAGGACAAGAAATAATCAAAGTGATATTTAATATGTAAAAAAATATTTGTTGGGGAGTATGCATATATATGCAGTCATTGTGATACATACTAAATGCAACAATAATTTATTTTCTGATAGGGAAATTCAAATAGACTTAACCTTTCAAAAGTAAAACCAGAAATCAAGTATATGCTAAATGATTAAAAAAAGGACAAAAGCCATCAACTGCAATTTTACAGCATATTATTTTCCCACTAGTCATTTCTCCTGCAAAGAAATCTATTGAAATGTATGTGAAAATGTTGTCAGACACTCTAAGAAAACAAACATAGAAGTCCTTGAATATAAATCATTTCCCAAGAGAGACAAATCAACTTATCTCACAAGTAACATGTGGAAATCCAATACATCTGTATGAATTAAAAGGGTTTGTTGAGATGTTGGTAGTTTACAGTTACAAGAATAATGCTGGCTAATTGTGTTTTGAAGAGCTTTTTAAAAGTCAGAAAAAGAAGGAAACCACTTTAAAACATCTTCTACTTGAAAACTAATTGTTTTTATAAAATGTAACTTACATTAGCTGCAACTACATCTGTCATTGGCATTTTTGTGGTTTTACTAACTTTTAAAAAGTATATATTTAATCTTTATCTTTCCTGCTGCAGCATCAAATACCCACAAACATAACTGGGGGAACTGGCTGACTAATTACTTAGTGAAAGCAATAAACAGTGTACAGATATAATACAATCAAATGAACAGAGTGAGCAGATTTAAATTGGGACTGTTTTTATTTAAGTTATATTGCATTTGACTTTCTTTATGAAGTGCACCAAGTACAGTATGTTCAGACAATGTCATTCTAAAGCAGACAATAGTTTTTTAATAATTCATGCTCTAGAAGAACTCAGGATCAAATCTGACCCTATTTTTCAGATCAGAGATTAGTTCATGGACTCTACATACCTGCTATCCAATCACACCTTTCTGCTTTCTGAAAAGGAGGCTTTATAGGAAAAGGATGGTAGGAGAGTATTTAATAGGAAATATTAGAAATACATTGTTTACTTCACTTGAAATGTGTTTTTAACTTGATCTCTCAATGAAATAATGCGCATACAGTTGTAACTTTGATACTCATCAGATAACTTCAGTTGCAGATGAGGTAGGAACAGGTGGTTACTGTCAATTTATATATTAAAAAAATCTGCTGTCATGTCACGGAAAAGGGACAAATTACCTACATCAGTGAGGAAAGGCATCAGTTTATGTTCAAGAACAGTTCTTTTAGTTTGGTTTGCCAGTTACCTAACAACATGCTTGTTGTGGCTG
Source organism: Oxyura jamaicensis (assembly GCF_011077185.1). Lineage (NCBI taxonomy): Eukaryota > Metazoa > Chordata > Aves > Anseriformes > Anatidae > Oxyura > Oxyura jamaicensis. Next base: position 129,064,520 of record NC_048893.1, read on the forward strand.
GCTGGCCCATACATCCGTGCCATGGTTCAAGATGTGGTGCAGTGTGCCTTCTATTCAAACAGGGAAAAGGAGACATAGAAGAGGACGGGTGGAGAAGTTAAGAGGGCACTTAGAGGAACACTTGGGTGCACAGAACAGCACACACCTGTATTAGAGCTGCTACTTATAACACAGCTTGATTTTGCTGCAAATTATGCTTTCAGATGGTGTCATATTTCCAGTGGTATTTCTTCTACTGTGAGCGTACATGGAGAGATTCACTGCATCTAAGGTTTAGTCTTCTAATCAAATCAAGTTATCTGGATACTTCTGTTTCAATGAAGATGGATAAGGATTGTACTTCTGTGAGGTCATTCATGATGGTTATCCAAGGGTGAATTGAATTGCGTTCTGAAGAAACCACTCTCCACTCTAATGATAGAGGACATCTATATGATTGTTTTAGATTTGAGACTTCTGGACAGATGAATTTAGCTGGCATAATTGTAATATCAAATATTCTAGCTACTGATGAGCGTCTTCTCTTCTCACTCAATATGGTTGGAAACAGAAGCTCCCCACACTTGCAAGAAGGCAACCAGAGGACCTTGACCTTTTGCCATCTTTCCTTAAAAAAAGCAAAAAGCCTCCGCAACATCTAGTGAATATTTACAAGGAAACATAATGATGACAGATCATCATATTTTATTTCTATGCTGCTTACACTGCCAGAAATTACAATGTGGGAGAGATTTAGTAGTTAAATTAGGAGCTCACATGGTTGGCTGAAAATTAAACAGCCAGTCTTGTAAATGGAGAGAAGATTCTCGTGGGGTCCTGTTCCACATTTTTTTCTATTTTCCATAAAAGAGGCTGAACACTGAGATGATAAAGTTTGCTGATAATAAAAAAGTATTAGCAGTCATAAAATACTAGGACAGTCAAATACAAAGGTTATTCAGAGAGTAACAAAAGTATAATACCATGCAATGAAGAGCATGTATAGTATAAAGATCAATGAAAGGACAGATAAAATTGAAAGTCTACAACTCTGAAAGAAAAGTGTGTAGATAATCATTGAACAAACTCAGAAATGGTCCCAGTCTGTACTTGTATGGGGACTCCTAGAAGAAAGACTTTTAGGCTTGGGAAAAGGCAACTACAAGGGAAATATGACAGGGCAGGAAGAGGGTAAATACGCAATAGCAACTCACTTTGTCTTATAGAAGAAAAGTTATGATGTCTTTGGACACACAGCTAAAGAAAATGCCTATTTTTCTGAGCAAGTCTAATGAAGCTGTGCAAGTCTCCCACAGGATCCATGGAGGCCAAAGTCACAAATTGGTTACAGCAGCTATTGAACATAACATGTCCAACACAGGCTTAGCTCCCAAAGTCACTCAGACATTGAGGGCTGAAAGCTGAAGAGCTACATCCTGAACATCCTGGCCTTCTTGTCTGATGCACGCTAATTACTCACTGCTGTTTGCCACCAGAGACAGGCCACCAGACGAGGCAAGGCTTCAGTCTGATCTGCTCAGCGATCCTTATGTTCTGCACATTAATATAGTTGGAAGCATCATACAGCAAAGACATCAGCTTCCAAGAACCATTTGCAACAACTGTACTGTGCCTCACCAGAAGTATGTTACCACTCTTCAACATTTATTATTATAACCTGTGTCAGATTTCCCAGATCGAGTACCCAAGTTACTGAAGGCGAAGGCAGTACCACCCGGGGAAGCAAACAAACAAACCTGAATATCTGAAAATCGACAGGATAAATAGATTCAGGAATGCTTTTCCTTTCACGTCTGCAAGCTAAGTAACAGATTTTTAGTAGCAGAGTGGGTGTTTATATAAGCCCCAGGAACCTCTGTGAATGGGGACATATCCTTGCAAATGTTAGAAATGACAAATAATGTAAAAATCTATTCTGGCTTTTAAATTTTCAGCTATTTAATCAATAGCTATTCCCCTCTTACTGTATTTGGCACTGAATTGCTAGATTCACTTTCCAGTACAAAATTATAATGGAAAGTCTTATGATCGATACCATATTGTCTAAATTGTGAGATTGTTTTGCTACACCTAGTGATCACATCATGTGCCCATGTTCCTGTTATTAGACACCATACTGTTATAGCTGCATCTTAAGTTTTCTAAGTCTTAATTTCTTTCCAATTTTATATATTTCAGGCAGAATGAAACAACATGAAAAGGATGAAAGGATTGATCAAGCACTTAAATGTGATTGGCAGTGTGCTACAGTCTTTCAGCTCCATGGATTTTTCAAAAAAAGTGCATAATCCCCTCGAAGTCTAAGTTCTTGCTGTTTTTAGTAGCCCTGGGGTAGATAAGAGTAGTGAGGAAATCAGAGGTCTGAAGATACCTAAAGTGCGTGCTGGAGATTCTGGAGAATTCCTGGTCAGAAATGGGGGGTAAATGCTCCTTCTATCTATCTATCTATCTATCTATCTATCTATCTATCTATCTATCTATCTATCTATCTATCTATCTATCTACCTACCTACCTACCTACCTATTTTTAAGAATAAGAATAAGAATACCTTGCAGAAGGCCCTGTTGTTTCTTTCCTTACCAAGGATTGTATATGAATCTGCGTGTGGCATGTCTGATGGGGCTCCTAACAGCTGGGGCCGGTCTGATTCACATATTTTCAAAAGTTCTTTACATCCTTGTAGTGGAGTGTTTTTGTAGCTATATTAAATTGCAGGAAGGAGGATATAAATATGACTTGATGCATTGCATATATATTCACGGTGACAAGATGATGTGCATTTACAGAGTGGCTGTAAAAATTCCAGTTCGGTTCTGATAATTATACCTGCACCTATGAAGAAGTTCTAATAACAGGGTAGAATTTTCCATCCTGTTTTCAAAGAAAAATAGAGAGCAGGATGACATGCAGCTTGTAAAGTCCTGGAAAATATTTTTAAAAAGATTGTCCAAGCAACAGTGACAGTGTAGCAGTAACCATACTCCTGCTGTGTAATCTGAATTTCTGTCTGGGATCACTGTACGCATCTTCACAAATGACACATAATAAGCTGTTTGGCTTGGTATTGCTGAAACATAAGTTGTTTTACTGAAGACAGAAAAACTTGACTCATTTCTACTTGTGATGGTTAAAATATATGCCTGCATTTTTTAGTTTTTAACATCTCTATTAGTAGCATCTGTAAAATGTAGCAATCTTTCATCTCTGTTATGTGCACTAATATGTCTTTTCCTAATTGACATGGTCAAATTCAATAATTGAAGCATCTCTGCCTTTTATTATGAAATTTCAAAATATGCTGAGTAAGGCAACTTTAACTGGGACTATGAGCACATAATATATCTAAAACTCTTTAGGCTTTGGAAAGTGAGCTGTCCACATTCATATGCCAGCCTTTGTCTTTCCTGTGTGACTGTGGGTGCGATGGCTGAGGATGAAACAGAAAATTGTGTTCTGCTCTGTATCTTGCTACGAACCTGCTTTTTCCTCAGGACTGCTCACTTTCTTCCTAGCCATTATGCCATTTACATCAAATATAAATCTCACCACCTGCTTTATTTTTTTTTTATTTTTTATTTTTTATTTTTTATTTTTTTTTTGGGGGGGGGGCAGGGGGGGAAGATAGTCTGTGACCTTTGGGAGAACCATTTTCTCCTAGGCATTTGGACAATGTCTGAGATGTTGAGGCTATATTCTGAGATGGAGTTTCTTAGCAATAATGCAGATATTGGCAGATAAACATTGTAAGAGATAGCACAGCATAGCTGGATTCTGTTCCCAGCCTTTTACATTTTCTTCTGTCACTTAGCATCAAGACAACCGCATAGGGGGGATCAGCATTTTTTCACCGGATACTTAAATCAGGCTTCTAAAGCTGTATTTCAGCTTGGAAGCCTACGTTGTGTTTCTAAGACACTTAGCTGTTTTTGAAAATTCTCAGTGCCTACTCTGTGATGAGCTGTAACCTGACCAAAGTATCTCATAAATGTGTAATATTGTTCTTTAATGATACTCACAAACTTCAATGCCTCTCTTCTTTTCACTTTAAATTCCTACAATTTTTATTTGATTTCAAAGTTTCTAATAAAAAAGCCCATTACTAATAATGGTCCCTTGAAGCATTCAGCTTCAGATTTCACTCAGCTACAGTCTGGCATTGTTAGGGATTTGGAGTGCTGCTGAGTAACAGTGCAAAGTGCATTTCTCAGCATCAGATGTCTGAGAGCATCTGATAGGGCTCACAAAAGAGGGAATGGGAACAAGTGAGATTGTTTTAATTCAATTACTCTTAAGGGCAGAATCAATGCAAGCATCCTTTTTGCCGAGACGAGAGAGTGACCCCCCC
>NC_048893.1:129069265-129332326 GCF_011077185.1 Oxyura jamaicensis
TCTTTCTTTCTTTCTTTCTTTCTTTCTTTCTTTCTTTCTTTCTTTCTTTCTTTCTTTCTTTCTTTCTTTCTTTCTTTCTTTCTTTCTCTTCTCTGTTTTGTTAAAGGTTTGGTGTTAATTCTATTTTAATCACATCACAGTTTCAGTGTACTTTTCATGTTGGTAGTAATTGTCTTTTTAGCTCCCTGCTCGGATTGCTTTCCATGCATCAGTGTCAAACTCGCTTAAAGAGCAGTACATGCAGCATGACAGCAGATTACTGATTGCAGTGTCCTTTGTGAAAGCAGCAAATCCTTGTGACCTCAGTGACCTCCCTCTGCAACTCAGTGATTTAGTCTTTGACCTTTCTGTATTTCCCTCCCTGCCCCCCAAAAGCAAAACTAACACTGATACTGCTGGTAGTGTGTGATATAGCTGTCTTCACTTTGTATTTCTCACAGGGTTAACTTGTAATTGCTACGTATTATAAACTATCCCTTATTTATATTTATAAAATCAGTGGGTAGATTTATAAACTGGATGATACTGAAATAAAACTTACAGCATTACTGACTGCAGAACTTGTGCTCTCTATCCAAAAATCTCTTTATATATTTGTCTATATACAGGGGGAAAAGATACTGGTTCTTTCAAAAATTGAATATCTGAACTGATGCTGCCAGTTCTGTCAATATTCTCATTTTTGTAGGTAAAAGCACCAGAGGCATATCCAACACAAATGGACATAACTCTTGAGTCTGAAGCACAGGTCTTCAGGCAGGGTAGTATCAGAGTCAAAACGTTTTGAGTCCATAACTCACCCAATAGATACACTTAAATGTATTTTTGAAAAGATTACACAAGATCTTAAAGAATTTTGTAAAACTATCCCCTTTTCATAACAGCATTACTAAAAAATAAAAAAGAGTGATTTTCTAAGATTGGTCCTGATATATGGTGATAGCAGCATTACAGCTATACATGAGACATTTTCCAAAGCACAAAAAGTTAATTTAGACTTCAAAATTAATATCTGATGAAATTTTAAGGACTGCAGCCTGAACTTTCAGGCTTCTTTATCAAGGACCATAACAGTATGAGAATGATTAAAAATGGAGAAGATAGAAAGTTAGAAAGTTTGCTGAGGAGTTGTGTATTGCCTGGCAGAACTAGAAGGATAGAATTGAAGATGTTGAAGAATATAATAGGAAAATATATATTGACTTCCTGCTAATATCTATTCTAAGAACAGTGATTGATAAATTAAATTAAATAAACTCATGTTGATGTGTCAGGTTATGTGACAATATGAGACGAAATAAAATCTAATTCTGTGATGTGCTTTGTGGTCTGCTGTCAGTGTTGAAGATAATGATAATCTAAAAGTCACTGACGGGTCTGTGCCTGAATGGGAAGAATTGCTTGAGACATTAAAATTGAGTGCAAAAGGACTGGCAGAACTGTGGAAGGAGACCTCACTGGAGTTCGCAAGCTGAAAGGTCATTTATTCTCTAAAATTTGAAGAGGTATTTGTAAGAAAGATTCTTCATCAGAAGACACTTTGGTTTTGAAATATCACCTTTTTCATGATTATCTGTCATGGACTTACAAACTCACAATAAAACACCATATGCACTTATCTGGATTCTGATTGTTTGTTGAGAAGTACAGAAAATACCCAATCTTGATGTAAGAAAAGCTTTCCTTTATTGTCTCTAGTAGATAGACTGAAGTGCATTTACATTTCTTCTAAATCAGTTAAAATATATATATTTCACCCAAATAATTAGACGAAAAATTATTGCAAGCACAAATGTTATTTTATTCTCAAATTCATTTTTAAATTTATGTTGAGATTTTTTTATTTCATAAATTGGCATGAAAGGCTTTCAAAACAGAACACAGAATACTCACAGTCATATTTGTATGAACCTGGCTCTGCTCCCAAACTAGTAAATTATGCCTGGATTTTGCCCTTTGGATGCTCCAAACTTCTTTATTTATTTATTTTTAAAAGATGAAACCTACACATGATTTTATTTTATCTCCATTAGCCAGTTCCAGGAGGTAACTATTCAGGATGGCACAGATGGATTTAGATTATTGATTCCTTTTAGCTGAATTAGGTTAAATTCCCTGGACAGTAAACTGAAAATTTAACTGGAGTGAAACACCTAATACTGATGGCATCTTTCAAACAATTAATAAACACAACCAAAGCCAGTTACTATGTACTTTCTTGTTTTCTATTGTTTTAGCAGTCCTTGCTCAAAAACAGAGATGCTGATCTGTAACATTTAGCCAAGTTTTGTGCTTCAGACTGCAGAATTTTAAAGCACAATGTTTCATAGAATCATAGAATCATAGAATATCCTGAGTTGGAAGGGACCAACAAGGATCATCGAGTCCAACCCCTGGCTCCACACAGGTCTACCCAAAATTTTAGACCATGTGACTAAGTGCACAGTCCAAACGCTTCTTAAACTCTGACAGGCTTGGTGCCATGACTACATCCCCGGGGAGCCTGTTCCAGTGCATGACAACCCTCTCAGTGAAGAACCTCTACCTGATGTCCAGCCTGAACCTCCCCTTGTTGCAGCTTGACACCATTCCCATGGGTCCTATCAGTGGTCACTAAAGAGAATTGATTGGTGCCTGCCCCTCCACTCCCTCTTTTGAGGAAGCTGTAGGCCTCAATGAGGTCTCCCCTCAGCCTTCTCTTTTCCAGGCTGAATAGGCCAAGTGACCTCAGCTGCTCCTCATACGTCTTCCCCCCTAGGCCCTTCACCATCTTTGTAGCCCTTCTCTGGACACTCTCCAATAGTTTCACATCCTTTTTGTACTATGGTGCCAAAAACTGCACTCAGTACTCGAGATCAGGCTGCTGTCTGTGACAGAAAGGAAAAAAACACCTAGAAAAAAGGTGATATTTCAAAATGTTTTTTTTGTTTGTTTGTTTGTTTTTGTTTTGTTTTGTTTTGTTTGTTTTGTTTGTTTGTTTTTAATTTGATGTATAGAAACTATTAAGGCAAGTTTTTATTATGAAACATATAAGATAATCATAGTGGATGGCAGTACAGTTTTCATACCCAATATCTCCAATAACCGCCATAGCCATCCATCATTCTTCCTGACTGACAAACTAGAGAGTTACTATCAGCTAATATTAGAAACATGTTTGTCTATTTATAAGTTTTTCTCAATTGTATTTTACAGCCGAACAGACTATGCATGATGACAGTGTGCAAACTCACAGGCCTTATCGTAAAACAAACAGCATTAAAAAGCAGCAATTAATGTAGAAAGTTGGTTTCAAGCACATGCCTGTCTGGATTTCTTTAAGGGGTTTGAAAAAAATAGTGAGCTCTGTGTTACTAGTTATTAATAGTTTATACATACCACAGTTAATGCTAAGCAAAACTTTCAGCTGAAAGGAATCACCCAGGAATCCTGTAAATTTCAAGGTAAAGGCAGCCCCTGTTGCATGGGCTAGATCTGTGCTTCTCAAGCTATCTGTAACACACCTCCTCTCCCAAAGTGTGTGGGAGTCTGCACCCCTTCTCTGTGCACTTGTCTTCCCAGAGAGGAGGAATGTAGGGATGGGGTGCGGAGTGGGTGGAGGAGGTGGGTGCAAAGGCCTGCCTCAAGCGACCAATGTCATCTACTGACCAACACGTCATCTACTTGGGATTTTGTTAGGATTTTGACATGGTCCCACACAACATCCTCATCTTTAAATTGGAAAGAGTTGGATTTGAAGGGTAGACCACCTTGTGGATAAGGAATTGGCTTGGTGGCCACACGCAGAGAGTAGTGATCAATGGTTCTATGTCCAAGTGGAGGCTAGTGATGAGTGGTGTCCCTCAAGGGTCTATCTTCGGACCGGTGTTTTAAAGATCTTTATCAATGACCTAGATGATAGGACTGAGTGCACCCTCAATAAATTTGCAGATAACACCAAGCTGAGTGGTGCAGTTGATACCAAAGAAGGAAGAGATGCCATTCAAAGGGACCTGGAAATGCTGGAGAAGTGGGCCCATGTGAACCTAATGAGGTTCAACAAGCCCAAGTGCAAGGTGTTGCACCTGGGTTGGGGCAATCCCAGACAGGAGTACGGACTGGGAGAAGAACTCATTGAGAACAGCCCTGCGGATAGAGACTTGGGGACTGTGGTGGACGAAAGGCTTGATGTGAGCCAGCAGTGAATGCTTGCTGCCCAGAAGGCTGGTTGTCCCCTCTATACTGCCCTGGTGAGGCCCCACGTGGAGTGCTGCATCCAGGTCTGGGGCCCCCAGCACAAGAAGGATGTCGACCTATTAGAGTGAGTCCAGAGGAGGGCCACAAAGATGGTCAAAAGGCTGGAGCACCTCTCCTATGAAGAAAGGCTGAGAGAGCCGGGGATGTTCAGCCTGAAGAAGAGAAGGTTCTTGGGACACCTCATTAAAACCTTTCATTACATAAATGGGTCTTATAAAAAGGATGGAGAAGGACTCTTTATTTGGGTAGATAATGATAGGATGAGGGGGAATATTCTTAAGCTAAAAGGGGGGAGATTTAGAATAGACATTTTAAATAAATTCTTCACTATAAAGGTAGAGAGGCACTAGAACAGGTTGCTAAGAGAGATTGTGGATGCCTCATCCCTGGAGGGGTTCAAGGTTGGATGGGGCATTGGCCAACGTGACCTAGAGGGTGGTATCCTTGCCTATAGCGGGGGGGTGGAAATAGGTGATCTTTAAGGTCCCTTCCAACCTGAGCCATTCTATGATTCTATGACATTATAATTCTATGACTCTATGAAAGTCAGTGAGGGTGGAAATGGTTGGACAGGGATGGGGATGGGGGCAGCACAAAGAACTAATGCAGAAGGAATCTGCTGGGTCCTGGGAGCCTTTCAGAGGTCTCTGGGTCCTTTTACACTGGAGTGGTCGGTGTTCTTGGGCAACCTGCTAGGAGATAGCTGTAGGACTGGTGGGAAGTCTTAGAAGCACTGGGACAAAGTGCTATATTTGCTCATGGCACATTTACATGGGAATTGGCTTTCTACCAATCCTAGTGAAAATTTTATCATCCCCTAGACAACAAAAATGTAAATGTAAGAGGAATTTGTATATGCAGAATGTAATTACTCTGTCTGAGAGCAAAATCCTGGCCTCATGGAAGACAGTGGCAGCTTTACCATCAATCTCAGTGGAGAAAGGACTGTACATGCAGTTTTTTCAAGAATCTATCATTAATGTTATTGTTTTTTAACATTACATTGGGTATTTAATTACAGCAAGTATGAAAGCTTTTATCTTATAATTAAAAACAGAGAAAAATGTCATTAGGCTGAGAGTTCTGTTAAGGCCAAATAGTTATATTCCACATATGGCCAAGAGGTAAATCCTTCAGGAGAGTGATATTTAATAATGTTTAGAAGATATTATCTTTTGGAAAATCTAGCTGCTACAGAATCCTCCAGCAAATCTTTTCAGCACTGTATCCACAGTATTCTTGTTTTTACTCAGCCTTAAAGACTTAGATGTAAAGAGCCAAGTCAAAAAAGAATATCTCAAATTCATTGACATAAGCTCATATTTAAGGTCCGATCTGGCAAATCACTTAGGCACATTTTCAACCTCAGGCATGTTAATTGTCTTAGCAACTTCATGCCTGGCTGAAAGGAAGATTTAGGCAGTTTAAAAAGCAGCCTGATTTGCAAAAATAATGGCCTCTTAGCATGCCATGTTTCATTAGAATGAAAGATGTACAGAAAAAAAAATGGAAGTGGGAAAAGAAAATTGGAGGACTTCTGCTCATAAAACAAAAATGCAATAAAAGCATTTGAACTGTACTGTTCAAAGGATGAAACACAATTAAAAAGTGACATTTAAACAAAGATATACATTTGTCTACTGTAAATATTTATACATGTTTTATAACCAAATCCACAAGAGGAAACAGAATTCATGAGGACCATCTGGATGGTATGTCAGGAAGACCAAATAATTCTTTTTTTTTTTTATTTATTTTTATTTTTTATTTTTTTCCAGCTTCTCCCAGATAAAGTTCCAGTCACCTGCTTCAGACCTGTAGATCCAGCTCATATCACTTCATCCTTTAAGGCTTTGGTCCTGTTCTTCTATTAAGAAAACAGAGAAGTTTTGCTCCGGAGCCTGACAGTACAATTCTTTATGTGGCCTTAACACTTGGTGTTCAATCATGTACAAAATCTCCTTCCTGACACAGCACTTTGAGGACTTGCCAGATTTGGGAGGAAGCCACAAGGATTAGGCATCAAACCCAGATCTCAAAATCTGTCATTTTATCTTTCCTTATTTTATAGGCAAATGTGCACTTTATACAAGTTATTGTCCATCATAATACAGCTAGATACAGAAAAGATTTGCCTTCAGTGGAGGTATTCAGGAGAAGCCTTTTGGAAATCCTGTACAAAGAATTTGGGTTTCTCTGCAGTTAGTGATGAGGAGGATAAGGCACAATATACATTTTCTTTCTGAAAAAATCTTTAAATGTCATTATTAGCTATCACCTTTTTGAACCCCTCTTATTCCTATATGTCAAGGTATTCTTTCTGACAGCATGTTTAACTCTAAGAAGCTGTGCATGCAATCTCTTTATGTTGCATTGAAAGTAATTACTGGGCATATAATGAATTCTCCTTTATGTCTCTAAGCAGATGGGTTCCCATTATCAGGGTTTCAGTAAAAAACTGATTGTGTTAAGGTATTGTGTCACATCTAATTCCAAGAGTCAGGGGGGAAAATAACCTCATTTATTAATGATCAACCAAAGTAAGAGAAATTCATTATCTCATGCTTATGTTTTGTACCTGGTTTTTACCCCCCTAGAATGAGGGTGAGATGACACTGCTCTGAAAGCTGGTAGGGAGAGGACATGCAATTTAAAATGGATTTATGTTTGGTTGTCACTCTTCTTTGGAGCTCATAGAAGCAGCAGTTCAGGAACAGAAAGAAATTAAAACATTCAGAAGTTGTCACTGATATGGTTACCTAAATCCCAACTATAAAATCATATGTTGACAATTATTTATGTCTGCTAAGGTCCAAATTTATGCCTGGTAAAATTTAACTGATCTCAGTAGAATTACCACAGTAATGTGTATAACTCAATGGCTTTTCTTTTGGGAATGTTCAGGAAATTCTAGCACAGTTTTATGAGAATCAGTTGATAAGTAGTTATACCAACACCTACATATTTATTGACTGAGTTGGGTAGTACTCTGAAGAGCTGACAGGCAGGAGAAAGGTAAGTAGCTTTGGCAGCCCTCTGCTCCAAGCACGCTCCTCGGCTCCCCTAGAAATGGCACAACTTTAGACAAAGCAATTTAAAGATCAATCTGGTTGAACTGATGCAATCTGCTAATGCATGTACATTTAAATTAGCTAAATTGACACAGGCAACATTACAATCGATTTGAGTGTGTCTACATTACGCTTAGCCTTAGTTCAAGATAGATCTCAGTTAAAATAAGATCAATTGTACCTAAAATGTTTCAGCTTTCTAGTATGGACAAAGCCTGCCCAAGCCTTACAGTTGGCAGGACTGTAATGAATTTGAGGAAGATTGTTTTAGCTTATTTTCCATTTTTCTCCTCACTAACTTTACGTGGTCTGTTAGAGTACAGTTGAAGACATTTATGTAATCTAAGAGATCCTTTAAAAAACAGAAGCCTAAAGATAGGTTCAAAAATCTTCATTCAGACCTTTAAATTAATGGTCTGATTTTTGAATGTGGTGATCTCTCCCTGGGTGACCTCAAGGTCACTGTTGGTGCTCAGCACTTATGAAAGGCTCACATAGGCTCTCAAACCAGATCACTTCTTTAGGGGCTTAGCTGTGCATTTAAGAGACTACTCTTTGTTCTGTTTTTAGAAATTCTGGATGCAGGTTTAGTTCCCATTTCTGTTTTCTGCATTGTAATTCCTTTACATATGACCACTATTCCATTTTAAAGCAATAATTTTAACAGTTCTTAAAAAAAGAATTCTAAATATATTCTCCAAATTTTATTTCTTTTGGCATTTCATACACATGGAAGCTAAACAATACACAGTTTTGCAAGCTGTATATTTTTGTACACCCATTCTCAGCTGCAGTCATCACTTTGCTGACAACCATCTGTGTCAACCTGCTTTTTCCTTCCCGTTTTGCTCAGCTGAAATGAAAATAAATTGACAGAAACAACTTCTGTAGAGAAAGTGCAAAAAAAGTTAATAGAGTCTCGGCATCTGCAGGCACATTTTTTTTTTTTTTTAAGTTTTATTTGTATACAAAATTAAAAAGCTATTTATTTTCAAATCAAAGAGGCAAAAGCAATCACAACGTGTTTACTTACAAATCAAAAAGCTATTGCCAGCTCACACGGTCCAGCAGAATACAATGCCTTGACTGTTGAGCGGCACAAGGTGAGGACTGCTGAGAGGAGTGGATGATGCCTTGGCCTGTCTCTGAGAGATGGCACTAGGAAGGGGATTGGCAAACCAGACCAGCTTAAGGAACACCTCATTTACTTTATGCACAACCCTTCTGCTCAGACCATTCTTTCTCTGTGCTCCCCAGGCTTCTCTTTGCCAGCTCATTTTCTGCTTGGGGTTCCCTTGTGAAATTATTTGTCTGTGAAGTCAGGAGTTGGAGAAAAAGGACATAAAAGTGGAGGTAGAAAGGTAGTCTTCAGGCTTGAAATGAAGCCAGGCTTGTTGGCACATGGGCTTGGTTCCAGTGTGTTCTGAATAACCCTGAAAAATGTTTTTGTGACTTGAGAGTCCAGCAATCCTAATAATTAGTTTTTAAGCTCACTAACGGTTCCTATTATAAGTATTTTTTAAACTTAGTTCTTCTTATTATTGGTAATGCTGGTGAGTCCTTCAGACTGAATCAGCCAGGCAAAGGAGCTCAATGGTAGTGATACCATAGAAATAACCTTTGTATCAGTGTTAATGAAGAATGCATCAGAGTTGTTTACATAAAAGTACAAAAATAAGGTTGTATTTTTTTTTCCCTGAATTCTGTAGCTCAAATTGTTAAATTAATACAAATTTTCAGCAAGCACACACATAATTATATCTAGGATGATGTTCTGGCCCTATTTAATTCAGTGGGAATTTTGCCAGTGATTTCAGAGAATCAGAATTTGACATATTCCCATGCCTTTTTTCCTTTAACACCCATGCTGCAAGACTACACCCCTGCATTGTCTGTCTGAAATAATCTTTCCAGTCTAACAGAGCCTTGTCAAACCTCTGAGCAGTGTATAGTGACTGTTTCACAGTCCGCAGAATTGATTTTTCTCTTTCCATCACAAGCAAGCGTTACACACAGGAATTACATTAGTCCACATCAGAGATGTTCAGTACCAACTCAGAAATAGGTTTAGTATCTATTATTGTAATTTAATTACAACTGCAGTTAGAAATCTATACATTAAAAATCCTTAACATTTTGACAGAGATTTGTAAAATGTGCTAGTTTTTCTTTCTGCCACAGAGAGTTTCATCCTCTTGAAGGTACAAAGTACTGTGATCTGAGAAGTAGGACACTACTACAGTCCTACTTGTCTGTCTCAGAGTGGTTTAGCCAATTTTGTTTGAACTTCAGACTTGGTGCTAAGAGGAACTCAGAAGTTTCAAGAGGTTCTGAGTCATGAACAATCAAAGAAAGCTGTGCATTAGAGTGTGACTTTCTGTAACTCAGCTACCATTAAGCTAATAAGACATGGCATACCTTAAGCCAGCTATAATTCACACAGGTCAAATGGCAGATGTCTGTGAGATCACGGCCAACTCCAGCATTTGGTCAAAAGATAGAATAACCATCTAAGTCTGGGGTACGAAGCAAGGCTTAGGCCCAGTATAAACATCATTAAAAAGCAAAAGCAACAAAACAACAACAACAAAACAAAGAAACAAAAACAATTAAAAAAACACCACTGAAACCTCTAAGCAGAATCTTTCTGCAAAGAGCTATAAAATATTGCTTATACTTTATACCTTGAGGAGTCTGATGCACTGAGTCAAACTAGAACTTTTGCTTGTTAGCCTGTACAACTTTTTAACCTTTTTGTCCTCTTTGTGTCCACAGCACTCATACCATTTATATATTAATAAATAAATATTTATATTCCACATAACATAACTTCCGTAGAAAATGCAGTAATTTAGCAGCTGCCACTGATATCGTTACTGGTTTTATGTCTAGACATGTAGTTAACGGAGGACAAGAAATGGGGCAGTTCATTTGCCTTTAGTGTTAGTGAGATTGAAAGGAGTCAGTGTTATTCTCACTTTTGACTTTTGAATGGGAGATGATGCTATGTAGGAATGAGGCCAACACTTAAACAAATTGTCACAAGCAACAGATCCTCTGTCTGAAAGCCTTGGTTGTGCTTTCACTCAGGAGGTCTAAAATAAAGGTCTTGACAATCAAACATAGAATCTGCATTTAGTCAGTTGGCACAATTTCAAGAGTTAACTGGCTAACGAATGTCAATACACAAATATATAGGAAGCCAACACACTGCAGCTCAACTTTTTTCATAGAACATTTTGACATACATCACAGAGGAATGCAGAAAATGAGCTATCTATAAATATTAGAAAAAACATATAGTACTAGCAAAAAAAATTAAAATATCAAGGCAGTTCTGGTTTAGGTTTTCTTTTATCATTGAAGTGTTTGCTTGCGGACCATTTTTTTTTTCCCAACATGGTAAATATGCATGTTGAATATATACTTATGCTTCAAACGCTATTACCTATGTTATATTCCCGTTACTAAAAATAACCCTGCTACTTCACGGCGAGCCTCCGAGACCTTCCATATCATGATTGCTGTGAGGGAAATCCCTGCTGTGGTATTTTGTGCTCAGCACATCTGGTTCACATTTTTCTGGCATTCTGAAAAGATAACATCATAAGGAGGCTGAAAATGCACATGGCAGCGAAAATGCATTAAGATGACATTTACATAATTATTTCAAGAACATTCTAGGAAGCAAAACGGCAGGAAGGAAAGCAGGTCAAATGTTTAAAATATTGAAAGGGTAAAAAGGACAACACAGTTCTATGCAGGTGGAATACAGTCCAGCAAAACATTTAAAACACATGCTGGGGAGGATGACACTTGCTGCTAAAAACTTCAAAGAGTAGCTCCAAAGCACATCACTTCACCAGACTCCTATACCAACCATAAAATAATTAAGAAAAAATCTCTGAGGTAAATATTTCCTGTTTTTCTTCTACTTTTTTTTTTTTTTTTTTTTTTTTTTTTTCCCCATGTATTTTTCTTGTAAAATGATATAGTCTATCAACATAAATTACTTTGGAGGAACATGGATATTTTTCACTGAAAAGATAGGTCTGAAAAAAAACAAGTTTATGAGTTTATGAGTTTAAAACCTGCTTATTACCTTTCTTCACTGAAACTTGGTTTCATAAATGTTTGCTGCTTACTAATTTTTTATTTAGGTAGCTAGGGTACTGGAAGAACTGCACAGGGAACCTTGTCAATCATTAATGTTCATTTTAAAATACCTTAGGAAAAAAACAACAGTTAACGTTATACCTGAATTTCAGAGAATAAATGTAATGCTGAGGCTATTGTAAGCCTGTTAGTTATCTCAGACAATAGTGGAGGGGCCAGTATAAATGTCCCTTAAGAAATAAGAAAAGAGTGCAATTTGTTAATGCCAGTCAGCTTAGCATTAACAAAGTTGTTATGTTTTTGAGCTTGCTACATTTTTGTTTTGTTAGTATCAATGTAATATACTGATCCCCCCAAATATTTCATGAGATAACCCCTAAATGAAGGAATCAGGGTGGAGCAGAATCGATAGTCACAATAACTACTATAAAAACGCCCATTGGTAAAGCCTCAAAATATGATTGTAAGTAGGCACTGCTTGACCAGGTGGGTCTTGCAAACTGGAAGGGATGGACTCTTGACCTGTGTTAAGTTTATTTATTTTTATTTATTTATTTAAGTAGATGTCATGGATTCAAACTAAATCTTGGTTAAAACTTGCTGTTCAGGGAAAAAAAGCAATTAAGCTGATCCATGGTTGCATGGGGAATTAACATTTTGTTACTAAAGCCCTCAACAGTGTATAATAAAATACAGGTGCTGACTGTGGGAAGTGGACAAATTCATGTGAAAATAGGGGATGTGAGCCCCTGTAGGCAGCTGGATGTTGGCTCTGCAATACTGCTGCAAACATGGGCAGGAGAGAGGAGGTCTTCAAGGCTAGACCTTGTGCTAGCCCACACCAGTCAAGCTGGGATTTTCCTAAGGATAACTAAAGGGTTGCCCCAGAGCTGTCCCAAAGGCTATCAGTGAGACAAATAAGGACGGGTAGCTTTCATTTGAGCCTCAGAGGTACTTCTACAAAGAAGAATCATCAGCTGAAGATTCTTATCTTGGAAGCCTTAGCAGCCTTAGGAGCTGTTTATCTGTATTGTAAAGGTGTTCTTATAGAGATGAAAGTTGTGGATACAGAAGATCTAAATTTGTAATATTACAAACCACACAATAAGGAAAATGTTTTTTGTTTCTTGGAGGCAGTGGTTCTAAATCTATAACTTAAGTAAGATATGTTAAGTTCAGCAAAGCTGACATGGTTTAAAAATGCACTTAGTAAAGCAATTGGAAGAATTTTTACAACTTCAATTTATTTCAGAATCAGTAAAAACACCAAAATCCAACATTAATGCAAACATATTTTCTCTCTACATACTGGCTGATCCAATTGTTATATGTCTGTTCAAATAATTTCAGGAACTTCCTTCAAATACTCTTCCACTAATTAATTTTGTTCCTTTTTCTTTTAGTTGGAAATGGAAATACACAGTCCTGTGCTAGCTATATAACAGCATTATTTTTATTTGCTTATTTAGTGATCTCTAGTAACTGCTGCTTCAGTATTCAGTATGTTGGATAATGCACACTGATTTCCCTGGGTTTCCACTTAGAAACTGCTATTGTTTGCAGTGGTGACTCACCAAATAATACAATAGAGATATATGCTGGTGCAAGAATCCAGGGCATTTCTCTAGCTTTTACAGAATTGTTCTTTAGTTAAATCTTACTATTGGCTTTTAAACTGCACTATAGATACTACATAATTCCGAACACATTTCATGCATGCCATCCCTCCTAGACATTATGTAATATAACTAGTTCTGTTTTGGGATACTAAATTTACAATCTTCTTTCTTTTTCTCTCTTTTTCATTTCCAAAAGGTTACCATACATTTAAACTTCTATTTTAGTTAATCCAAGGAGCTATTTAGGAGCATTACCTGCCATATTTTTACACTTTCTTTGTTGCACAAAAAGCTGTTTGCAAATGTTTTATGCTGCAGTCACATATTTTTATCTGTTTCAGCACTCCCTTTTTGACTGTTATTTCTCCAGTAAGGTGCACAAAATAATCAAACCACGACAATAAACACTGTACGGGTCATTTGGAGGTTGTTATCTGCTGCTCCATAGCAGATAGATTTTCGGGTGTTTAACTGGATGAGAAAAGGGAAATAGTGAAGGATCTCTGAGAAGTAAACACCTCATGTCAGTGGGTGGTAGAAATGCAAGGAACTCTATGCAAGGAAACTGTGCATACAAGGCAATGCTTGAAAGGCAGAGTAAAGGGGTAAGAAAGAGTTGATGTTGTGTACATGAAGAGAGGAGCAGTATGTTGGCAGGCAGAGAGGGTGGCTGAGGATAGGGCTGGTGGGAGCTTCTGGCAGGTTCTGGGCTGCTGCACTGACAGCATCACTGGCTGGCATTCACCTTTCGGACAGCTCTCCAGCCAGCTCTTTCTGAAAATATCAAGAACAAAATCTGAATGCTTTCTAGGAAAATGTTATTAGGCCTTGCTTGGTAACAGGAGCTCTGAATTATTTCAAAGTATAATTCTAAATATGCAGTAATGAGACTGGTCTCTAGGCTCCCATCCCCAGGAACTTCCATACAATTATTTTTGGTATGTGCATCTCTTTATTGTTCATGGTACATTGCCCAACTCAGAGGTGCAGCAAAAACAAGGCATCTGATTCAGCATAAATGCTTAATATCTAACAGCATCCCATATACTTCAAAGGTCTAGACCGAACATGAAGTCAATACCATTTAGTTTAATGTACCATGCAAATCCACTTAGGGGAAAAATACTAGAGAAAGATGGAAGCAGTTCCATCTTTTCACCTCCTTTTCTCTTACCTATGTTCTTTAAGGAACTTCTGAATCTTGGATTTTTGCAAACAAAATCATCGCAGAAATGTTTTTCATAGAGACCATAGAATTATTAATAATCCAGTTCAGGAAATTTTTGAGCACAAGAATATATTTAGCTGCAGTAATTAAGACCTGTCAGGTTAGCAAGTGACTGAGAAACATAAGGAGAAGAATTATGCAAATAAATATAGGTGTTACCAATGACATGGATCATAATTCTCAGCTTCCAGTGTCAGACCTGAGTGGGTCCTAAACGTTTGATTTGTACCTTGTGGTGCGAGTGCAAATCCCTGAAGTCACTGGGGCCTTTTATAGCATCAGGTAACTCTGAAATAGGAGGGGTATTTGGTCACAATACCTTCAGCTGTTTGTGCAGGATGGTCCTGGTCACATCCATGGTCATGACTTCTTCAGTAGTTGCTCTGAAGCACCCTTTACCTGCAAGAGTTAACCAACATGACAGTTGAATTATTTTGCTTAGGATAAAGAAGGAATGAGATACTGACACTATCAATAACAGATAGCATAAAAAGATTACTCACAGTACTTCCTGTTGACTCGCCCTTTGTTTATTTACAATGCTCCCTACCAAAGATTGTACCTCTTTGGAGATATTAAGATAGCCAGGCTTATGACAGCAGGTTGCTAAGGTAACACTTTGCCATTTCATTGAACAGCTGTCTTCCCAGTCTCATCTCAGCATTCATATCAATATCTGTATGATAAAAAAAAAAAAATCTGCAGAAAGTTAAGTGTAAAAGGATATTAAATTAGTGCATATGAAAAGACAAAGAAGAGGAGCATTACTATTCTAGACACCTTCAGAACAAGTACAGACATTTTGGGGAAACCACTGGACCCAGAAACAGAAAAAAAGGACCATTTATTATAATATTATCGCTGTAATTCTCTAGATTGTCAGCATGATATATTTTTTCAAATTGAAATGGGAAAGGTACGCACGCCTACTTCTTACATGTTGAAATGACAACAATGTTCTTAGCAATTCATCTATAATCAATGATTGCTGTACTTCTAACATGAATGGGAGCAAATTGTCCTGGATTTGTTGTTGTTGTTTGTTTTGTTTTATTTACTGCAATTTATTTCAGATCCTAGCAAAGTAGAAAAATATTCCCTTCCTTCCACCTCTAACCAGCTTTCAGAATAATTTGCACTAGCAAATTCAGATAGTGGACCTTCTTGCTTATTACAAAGGTCTGAAATATGTACTTGAAAGAAAAATAATCCTGATTGAATTATTGTTCCCCATGTCTTCAGCATAATCCTTGCCCCACACTGTAATCATCCTTGTATTTCCAGCATCCTCAGAAATATTGCTGTTTGAAGTATATATCCACTGAGCTGTTTTGAGGATCTGTAGGAAATGTGAAGTGGCGGTTCAGAAGTCAGACATCTGACTACATCCAGCCCCAAGAAAGATGGCATGAGAGAAAGTCTGTGTTCTTCTTAAAAACATCAGAATTGTAATTAGTTTAATTTCTCCAGCACAGCAGCTAGCATTTGATCTCTGATAAAACATCTAGTTATTATTTACCACAGTGGGCTAAAGCAAATTGCTTGGATTTAATTCTATATGTACTTGGTGTCTTCCTATAATTGAGTGAAAAGTCTATAAGGGAATATAATCTGTAAGCAGCACCAAATTAACAACAAAAGTTCCTGTCAAGATAATCACCAGGGGTTATCAAACTGTTATGATACTCTTAAGAAACACAAATAAATTAGAGAAAATGGCAACAAACAAAAGCAACTATATTGTGCTTTGTCTATATCATTTGGGCTCCAAACATAATTGTGTTTACTTTCAAAAGAAGGACTGGGGAGAAAACCAAAACCAAACAGAAGCGTGATAAAAGGCACTCTGAGTATGTTACAGCAAGTCATTGCTCTGTTTAGTCTAACATCTTGACCCCAACAGAAGAGATAGTGGAAATGCCTATATGAATAATTTAAATAATCTATTATTCATGAAAGAGATTTTCTGGAACTAAATTTCTATGAAACATTGCCCTACTGAAGATAGGAATGGAAATTTAGAGATAGAGCTGAGGAAGTTTGGGTGAAAACTTAACGTTATGATGGGAGAGAGGAAGTTATGCACTGGAAACAGGATTTTCTGGCCTCCCTGCTGCATGCAGGGTGCCTGATGCACCAGTGCATCGATGAATGTGACTGGTCAAAACCCATGGAGAGGTTGCCTACAGAGAAGAAAAGCTGAGGAACAGCTTCATGAAGAAGCAAGGGGTGATGAGGGAGAACCAAAGGAAAGCTGCTCCCATCCATGGCAGGTGCTGATGGAGGGAGGCAGGAGGGGGAGTCCCAAGAGGGTGGTGAGGCAGGGCAAGAGGCATTTGCTTGTACACAGCTCTACTGATAGCAACAGGTTCATGTCCTTCCTGATTATTTGGCCAGGAAAATCCTCACAAATGATGTCTGTCAGCCTAGGGTTATGAAATGGAAGGGAAAGACATTCCCTGGCAGCAAGGACAGAAGAAACAAATGTGGCACTTCTCACAATCACGGCTGACTGCAGCCAGAGCAGCTGCCCAGAGAAATGCCTTACTTTCCCTGCACAGACTACTCTTGGTCTGAATACACAGTGCCAAAGGAGCCAGCATCCCTCCCCCCTTAGAGGGGGTGCTAGATAAGGAAAATAAAAATCTGGGCACTTCCTTGCCCTTGAGGATATTTATGCTCCTCCCTTCTTCTTCAGCTTGGTCAGGGAATTACCTCAGTATCTTGGGAGCACCGATAGCTTGTGCATGCTGGGAGGGCTGGCAGCAGACGGTGGTGCTGACCCAGGCCTCCAAAGGGATGGTGCAATCTGGGAAAATGCTAAGGAAAAAGATAGACATGCAGTCAGACTTTGAAGGCTGGAGTGATTGATGGCATTATTCAGTCTGGCTATACATCAGGATGTTTCCTTCTCATTACTCTTGTTGCATGAAGAGCAAAAAGCACAAAAAGTATAGAAAGGTGAGAAGAGGGGTATTTTGCAAAGTGAAAACAGTTTATGAAAGATGATTCAAGCCTCTACTTATCACATACAGCAAAAAATCCCCCACTACTAGCTTTTCCCTCAAGTCCTAATAAGACAGCAACAAAACAAGAAACAAATGCTTCATTATTTGCTCTCAGCAGAGTGGTAACTGGGCTGTAAAACATCGCTGTGATGTATTCAACATCAAAAGTACTGTGAAGTACACACACTATTATTTTTAACAAGGAAAACAGTCAAGTGGATACATAAAGGAAGAGCTGCAGTTCTTAATATGCTCCTTACATTTGTTGCAATACATCGTGCTCCAGGGTGTGGGCAAGGTGCAGCACAACCACAGCATTTCCTAGGAATTGTCATGTGAAGTCTTAATTATTTGCATCAGCTGAAAGGCTCTTTTGAGGCTTCATTTTAAACTGTCTCTCCTGTCTTCTCTGAGCAGCTGAAGCTGTTTTCCTATCAGTATGGGTTTCATCAAAACCAAGCTGCTATTCTTGCCTTTGTGCAGATGAGCATACATGGTTGGTAGCTGTAAACACTTTTCTGACATCCTTAATATCTCACTTTGTACTTTACTGCCTCTCCAGCCTGACAGGTGGCAACTCTACCAATATGATCGGCAGTAGGTGCATAGGATTTGTGTGAGCTAATAAAAAGATTTTTTCCCTTCAGTTATGTTCAGTTATTTTTTCCCTTCAGTTTTTTTTTTTTTTTTCCTCCTTTTGGCTTTTAGAGATAGTCAGTCATTATTTAGGAGAAAATGACATCCATTAGATCTGTGCTCCCTTTTTAACTATATCTTTAAAAAGAAAACAAAACTATGGTGCCTGATCTATATGGACATAAAACATCATCAAGGTCACTGCACTGAAGAGCTCATAATCCACATCTAAGACGCCAGACAGTGGCAATGGCAGTCTTTCTGTCTGTAGCAATCAGCTTGCAATCCAGCCTTAAGTGCCTTATGTCACTGTAAAAATGCTAAGGGGCATTTGAGAAATATCTTAAGCACACTTAAAAAATAATCCTCCTTCAAAAGAGGTTAATATACAGCAACATGTTATTTATGTTTTTCCTTCTTTATTTATTGACATACATCAAAAAAAAAAATATGACCTCATTAGTGGCATAGCTTTCCCCCCGCATAGTGTTTTTTTTTTTTTTTCTCTCTCTCTCTCTTTTTTTTTTTTTTTATATTTTTTTTTTTTAAACAGTCTACAGTTAGCTGGATGTGCTGCAGTAATGGGAAACATGTAGCAGGTATTAGGGCTAGCTATTCCTACCAGCTCACATCTCTTTATATGAGACTTTCATGTCCTAATAAGGCAAGAAGCTTCTTTTAGTACGATTCAGCCTCTCCCTGTGGTGTAATAGGAAAAGATGTGAGATATACCTTGGGTACAGTCCTTGGCATTTTATAGAGGAAAAATTCTAGTGAGATTACTGAACTATTCAAAAAAAAAAAAAAAAAAAAAAAAAAGCAATAACATTGGGATTAAAAAGTAAAAATCCTGCCCAACAACAAGAACCAAACTACATGATTTTTTCTCCTTTACATCTTTGTATTATTGTTTATGTTGGGGATTTTTTATTTTTTGTCTCTATTGTTTTACTTTAAAGCTGCATTGATATCCTTCTTCTTTTCTTCCTTTTATAGGCTAAAAAAATAATTTTCTAAGTAGAAAAATATAAAGAAGTTCTTTTTCTGGTTTAAGGCACTGGGCATATCAGAAATGAAGTGGTAACAGAGAAGATGCTCATTAGCATGTACCCAGTCTCTGCAAATTCCTAATTGCAATGGGACACCCCTGGGTTAGATTATCTCTCTGTGGCTTCCCTCGGGCCCTTTCTGTGCCTAATTATTTCTCATAAAGAACCTATATTGTAACAGAAAGTTCTCTTCATATGTACCCACAGGAAAAACAAAGCAAAACACTTTGCAGCTCTCCAGCAATACGTTTGTGCACAATGTAGCTCATCCATCTTGTTGCCCTGCAAGGAGACCTCCCTCCAATGGCACTGCCCTGCCTTCAGAGCCCGTTCTCCCACCTGGCACCAAGTGCTGCTTTCCTGAGAGAGCTGGCAAAAAACCTGAAGAAAGAAAAGTTGCCTTTTCTATATCATTAACTTTTCCTGGAGTTACTTTCTCTCATTTTCTAGCCTACTGAAAGTATATAAATTTTTCACATGTAATGCTTTTTTGACACTATTTCCAGTAGTTAAACCTATCCCACTGCAGGAGAATCCTGCTGCTCTGTCGGGAACAGCAGCACCGTTCAGCTCATGGTCGCATTAGCAATCTGCTTCCCAGTACAAATGTCCACTTGCATGGTGGCTGATACCCAGCCCAGGGACTGCAGCTTCAGGAAATCCTACCGCGTGCCTTGCTGTACTGTTCCTCACAGGAGGCATGGATTTCTGGCGGCAGGCTGGCCGACTGTTGGGTGCTTGCTCACTGCTTTCCACACCACTGTTTTAGTTCAGATGCTCTGTGCTCTTTTGAACCATTTGCCAGGCTTTTGTTCAGACTGCAGACTGGTTCAGGGTTGTATGAACTGGACGTCTTTCAGATGAAACTGAGCTGGAAGTTGTCCTCCAGAAAACCGCATCCAAAAAATGCTCCAGCTTACAATGTTCATTATCATGGGGTTACTGGAGCAAGACAAGAGATACTTTCAACTCTCTCCCCCTGCTCGGTCTGGGATGGAACTAACAGCAGCCCATATGGTGCTGTGTTTTGGATTTGTGCCTAAAATACTTTTGATAATACACTGATGTTTTGGCTATTGCTCAATAGTTGCTGAACACCACGTCACAGCTTTATTTTTCCACTCTGTTCCCTCAGCTCATAGGCTGTGGGTGGGCATGACTGGGAGAGAACACAGCTGGGACAACTGACCCAGACTGGCCCAAGGGATATTCAGTACCACGTAACATCATACTCCAGTGCAATAAACTGGGCTACGGGTGGAAGGAGGGGACAGATTGCCTACCAAGGTGGCCTTTTCTCAGAGACTAGGTGAGTATGTGTCTGCCTGTGGGAGGTGGTGAGTGACTGCTGTTGGTCTTCCTGGTCTCTCTGCTGTCTTGATGGGGGTGAGCAAGCTGCTGTGTGGGTGCACTCTTTTCAGTTGTTACTTAAGATTTTTAAGGCACTGTATGAGGGGACTTAAGGAATAATGTGATGACCATGCAACAAGAAAGTGTGTAAGAGAATAAGGTACATAAAACATACAAAATTCATGCATGTGAATTTTTCTTGTCCTCGAGTGAAACACAATCAGAGCACACTTTAAATGCAAAAAAAAACAAAACAAAACAAAACATACGAATAAAATAATAATAAAAAAACAAACACAGCAAAACAACCAAACAACCAAACAAAACCCACAAAACTCCCCCAAAAAACAACCCCAAAGCACCTATGTAAGCTAAGAATACTATAGCAAAATACCTGTTTTTATATCCATAAAAGTCCAGGACTGTGCTCGGGCTCAACCAATAATTTCATGCAGCAAAGTCTTTTCATGTCTGAAAGCAAAGCCAAGATAAAACCACCCACTTCTGTAAAGAGCTTTGACAGATTCAGTTTTTAATTTCAGATCTGAAATGCTATTTTCTATCACACTGGATTCTGCTGTTTGTGTTTCTTCTGATGCAGTTACCCTAGAGGCCCAGCTGATGCTCAGTAATGCAACATCCAGTCTGCGGCCTAAGGGTCAGCGCAGATTTCACATCTTCTCCAGCTCTCATCCTTGTATCACAGCGTATCATGTGCATTAAGAGGGTAAAATTGCCCCCCATTCCTCCTTATTTGGTAAATCAAGCAAGACTCAAATTCTAGGTGAGATCACAGGCACTCGATGTCTGGGAGGGAGGCAGCAAGAGGGAGAGAAGGATGCAGGGTAGAAATTAAGTTCTCCAATTTTTTCCTCTCTTCATCATGGATATGGAGCACAGGCTCTTATTCCCTTTGACTCTGCCACAGCCTTTATGCTTCTACTATGCCTTCTGCTGTTTTATTTATTTATTTATTTTTCTTTCTGAGAAGTATCTCCAATTGTTTCAGTATTTGTAGATGATTTTTAAAATTGGACTGCTACTGCTCCTGTCACTCTGATGTGCTAGAGCAGAGCAAACCTCGCAGTCAAACCTCTGCCTCTATTGCATGCCTGCACCTAACCCAAGGAACAACAATGGAGAGTTTTTAAGAGCAAAGCCTCTTGACAGCTTACTGGTGCATAAAAACACTGCAGTAAGGCCATAATATAAACATTGCTTCTCCTGTAGGAATGGTACCTTCTATCTGAGTGATTCAATTAATTTGATAACATCAGTGAAGAATTTTTTGGTACCTTTTTCAGCTAAAATATCTAAGGCAAAAGTAGTCAGTGTATGATGTGAGAATGTGCCTTAATACATATTTTCCAGCTCTGCACTCTAAAGTGTTGGAGGTAGAAGCTGATACTCCATACTATTTTCTTATTCTTTCAGGGTCAAATTGAACTGTTAATACTTAACTATTAACACTGGAAATATACGAATGAGTTATTAGATTAGATGAAGCATGCTGAAATAATTTAATACAGTGAATTATTAGAGGAATAATGTAAGTGCTCTGTTGTTACCCAGTCATCCATTCCTCTTTTGGCCTGATTATTCCAGCCTGCACATCACCTAAATCTTTGGTGGTGAGCTCTCAGGAAAGGACATGCTTTTCTGCTGTCTGTAGAGCAACTCGTGATTGAAAAGGGAACTGATACTTACTTGATATCCATAAATACTGCCACAGCTGAAGTAAAAGTCTTCTCTTATGACAGAAGGATGTACTCTGTATTATATAGTTGATAATTTCAGTACTAAAAGAATGATAATGAACAAAATAAAGCTGGATGAAGACACAAAAAAGATGGTAACTGACAATTTAAAAAAATAGATATTTAGTGAAAGACTAAAAATTTCCATGAGATATAATCTTAATTTTTATTACTCTCCTACAGCACTGCAAAGCCTATTATGCCATTGTTATGACATAATCAGAATGTATAAATATTTTTTCTATAGATATTGCCAAGTATTTTATCATGTGATCCCATTTTCTATTTTTGAAAAATTCCATTGTATCAAAGTCCTTAGGGAGAAAGACTTGTAACTAGTGAGACTTCTTTTCTATATTTAGAAATATTGGGATAGGAGCAGTTCCTTAAGATGGTTATGGGCTGATATTTTCTGGGAAGTTGTTGTGAAAAGCTGCTGAGAGCATGAACTATCAATTTCCCACGAGTAAGAACTATTGTATTTTACTTCTTTTTACCATAATAAATGAATTTTAACAAGGCAGTAGAAGGCCACACCAAATCTTAAAAGTTGGATTATGTCAGATCTTCTGTAATGCTGATCCTATCCTCTGGTACTGCAGATAACCATTGTAGAGTCCAGCCACGAAAACACTCAATCTTCTCACAATGCTTTAGCTGGCTGCCACTGTGCCTGGAGTCTGAGAGCTCTGTGTGTTAAGTGAAAACAAACTTAATGAATATATGTGCACATACTGTTCTTGCACTCATGTTGTCCTTTAACTTAAATCAGTATCTCCTTTGTGGTACTACTATTTTTTTTCCCCTACTGACATATTCCTAAAGAGTAGGCATTTTCTCTTTTACTCTTTAGTTTGATGAATTCTTTTAGGCTATGTCCACATTGTACTGACTGTAGCACAATGCAGAGACATTGGAACTAAATTAGGTTTCAGAAACAAACTAGCCATGGTAGCTTAAATCTGTGCTGCAGCCTAATTTATCAGTAGCAGTCTGTGAAACAATCGGTCTGTTTCTAGGGCATACTCTCCATTCTCCTGATGGAACCTAGTAGTTCCTCCCTACATTTGTTTCTGTCTTAGTTAATCTTTCCACAGCAATGGTAACCAGAACATCACATAGTTTCCTAGATGACATTTCACTGTGACCTATACAGTACTATCCATCATTCCCTGTCTGTGCTGGATATACTCTCCCTCTATACCTGAGGACTCCATTTATCCTCTTCATTGCCACATCCCACTAATGGTCATACCCATCCTGTGATCAACAGACATATACAGTTTTTTTCCTTCATCATTGCTCTTAACTGACAAATTCATTGGTAGTTAATCCTGAGGCTCAAATCCTGTATTTTTATTATTTGTTATTTTATTATCGAGCCATTCTAACTCCAAGTATTCTAGTCCACCTCTTCCCTAATTGCATCACTATCATCTTCTGTATCAACAACAAAACATTTCCCAATTGCATGTTATCCACTCTTTTCACTAGAATTTTTTGCTAATGTCATTAAGGAAGAAGCTGAGTCTTTTCCAAGATATGTCCTTGAGGAACTCCACTAATAAACTTGCTCTAGCTCAACAGTTCCCCTGTTAGCATAACATATTGTTGCCTCCTTAGTAAGTTCCAGGGCAGTTTCAGACTTGAAATAAACTCCCTCTTTTCCAGTAAAATGTACAATATCCTTTTGGTTATCATATCAAATATTTCACCTAAGCCCAATTATAGAATAGCCTCAAACAGTGTTTATTTTATTAAACATTAATCTGGCATAAACGAATGTTGTAAAATCCATCACGCATTCTTTTTCGTTTTCCATTCACATTACAGATTCAACATTTCTTCCAAATCCTTGCTCACTGTTGAGATAAGACGCATGGACTGTAGTTTTGAGGATGGTTTTGTTACAGAACTATAGGTATAATTTTTGTGATTTTCTATTCATTTGACTCTGCCTGCTTTGGTTTTATTTGCAACTTTTGCTCATGAATCGGCATTCCATACTCTGGAAATTATTTCAGAATTCTGGAAGGGAGATTAACTAAACTTAATGCATGCACATTGAGTACTGGCCATTATTTGCATTATTTATCCATTTTCCTGTGATATGTTCTTGGCTGTCTCCTCACTGAAGCACCTAATGTGTATGAGTGTGCTTTTGGCACTCTCTGCTATGTTAGGGAACAGATTGTATTTTAAATGGCCAGAATGATACTGAAGCTGGACTTGGCCAATGTATGAGGATGTGTAACACTGCAGTGTTGCAAAGCTCTTCTCAATTCACTATTCATGCTTTGAACATGTTATCTGGATGACATGTATATCTCTCAACATGCAGGAGTGGGCTTCAGCTCTCATCAAGGTGAAAAATGAACTAAGGTGATCTTTCTGTACTTCTAATACCAAAGTTACCTTTCACCTGTACCTCATTCTGAATATCTACCCACTTTCTTCTAACTTTCTCCTATTTCTGATTGCCTGTCTAAAATCTTCATTGTTTAATTTTGTTTGCAAGAACTAATGCAGATGGATTTTTTGGCAATTACTCACTTTCTCCTTACACTTGCTAGCTTTTAAGATAGAGCTTTCATTGTTGACTTGTCATTTTAGAACCAGAACTCCCTCATTAAATACTGCACAAGCTGAAAGGACTCTATAGTACTCATGTAACAGCATGAAAACAAGGGGGAGAACCCTCATAATGAGAAATAGAGGTCTCTATGGAAATGAGGTCATGGAAACGGGATGAAAAATAATTCACTTGAGTCCATAGACTGCTAATGCTCCTCAGATGTATCTTATGACAAATGACAAATGCTAGAAATGTTGTAAGAGCTGAGCTGCGTGATTAGATCATCTGTGGGAATACCCTCTTTTCAAAAAAACAAACAAAACAAAGAAGCAGCCTCTTGCCAAGATAGTCTAGAGTTATATGAATCACCTTCACAGCTGATTTCACAGCAAGAACCAGAAGAAGACATAAACTGTTATGCAGAGAATACCAATAAACTAAATCTAGATAACTATAGCTCATTTACTTTACAACACCATTCATATGAGGAAGTGTTTTTTTTTTTTTTTTCTTTCTTTCTTTCTAAAAAAGATACTGATAACAAATGCTTGCAGAATTCATTAAATTCCACATTTTTTTTTTTTATCAGCTTAAATGAACTATGCCATTATAAACATGGCAATCAGTTGTGAACCACATGCAAGTTTAAGGACATGACTGTTGTCTAAATTCTGGGCAGATATAGTATATTTAAACATTAGTCTAGGCTATGCTGCCTTGATCTCATCAGTCTCTGGGGTTATTGCAAATTCTGCTACACAGGAAGTATACCGGAATGGACATGAAGCTGGCAAAGAATTGTGTGTACCGAGAGCAAACTGCACTGGGTTATTCACCAAGGACTACTTCAAAAGAGATTCAGGATACTATATATTACATAGGTCTTTTGGGACACCCAAGTTTGGTTCTTGATGGGATTTATCACCACAGGTAAAAAAAAAAAATAAAAAAAAATGTATTAATGAGAAAGAAAGAATATGGCAGAACTGGAAAGTTAGAGCTGTGTCCAAGTTTGGGGATACTCCAAGAATAAGATATCACATTTTAGCATATTATCCTGCTATTGAGAAGAACTTCAGCCCTTTGAAGTGCAGCTACTTCAATTGTAGATGAACACATACTAGGTGGATTAATTTCTTATGAACACTGTTCAGTGGTATACATACGAATGAACGTGTTTTAAGGAGAAGCCAGAAAAATGCTCCTTATGACAGCACTGCAAATGAGGCTTTGTCTGTGTGTCTGCAGTTAAATAGTGGGAAAGGCTGTACCTTGACAGCTTTATGGAATTTGGAAATATCTGGCTGATACATATATGAGTAAAATTCTCCTTAAATTTGTCTCTGCTTCTGCTGAGAGTGCATTTAGAGTGCAAGGGCTGTGTTGGTTTCACATTGTTGGGCAGCTAAGCTCCACCACAACCACCCTCTCACATCCTCTCCTCAAAGGAATAAAGGGAGAAAATATGATGAAGAAAAAAAGCTTGTGGGTTGAGATAAGGACAGGGAGACCACTCACCAGTTACTGTCACAGGTGAAACAGACTCAGCACGGGAAAGATTAATTTATTGCCAACTTACTAACAGACTAGAGCAGTGAGAACTGCAAACTAAAATCACTTTCTCTCCTCATCCACCCTCTTCCACCTCCTCCCCCTGAGTGTCACAGAGGAACGGGGAATGGAGGCTGCGATCGGTCCCTGACACTTCATCCCCGCCGCTCCCTCATGGTCCCTCCCTGCCCCTGCTCCCCGTGGGGTCCCTCCCACGGATGCCGTCCTTCCCCAACTGAGCCTGCGGGGGCTGCCCACAGGCAGCAGCTCTTCAAGCACTGCTCCCACACGGCTCCGTACCACGGGATCCATCCCCCAGGAGCAAACTGCTCCAGCACGGGTCCCCCACGGGCGGCAGCTCCCCCCAGACCCCTGCTCCTGCGTGGGCTCCTCTCCACGGGCTGCAGCTCCGGCCCGGGGTCTGCTCCTGTGGGGGCTCTCCATGGGCCGCAGCCTCCTCCAGGCCACATCCACCTGCTCCAGCGGGGGCTCCTCCACCCATGGGCTGCAGCGTGGAGATCTGCTCCGTGTGGGACCCATGGGCTGCAGGGGGACAGCCTGCTCCACCAGGGGCCTCTCCACAGGCTGCAGGGGAACTGCTGCTGCCTGCCTGGAGCACCTCCTGCCCTCCTGCTGCACTGAGCTGGGGGCTGCAGGGCTGCTTCTCACTCTTCACTCTCCCAGCTGCTGTTGTGCATCAGGTTTTTTTTTTTTTTTTTTTTTTTTTTTTTTTCCAATTTCTTCAATCTGCTCTCCCAGAAGCCCACCCAACATCACACCCTGGCTCAGCTCTGGCCAGTGGCTGGTCCCTTTTGGAGCCGGCTGGAGCTGGCACTGATCTGACATGGGGCAGCTGCTGGGCTCTTCTCATAGAGGCTGCCCCTGCACCCCCTCCTCTACCAAAGCCTTGCCATGCAAGCCTAATAGAAGAGCTTAAATTACATTCTGGCAATGATCCTTTCAGTTATGTATGATGGGTCACCCTTCACTAACAAGAAGCTGGTAAATGCACTCTTGAGGAATTCCTGTTTACTGTCTTGAATCTGCTTGCTTACAGCTCACAAACTGGTATTTAGTCCACACATTTTCACTCACAGCCTTTTGGGATTGTGTTTGTAACTTGTTTTCACAATGTCCCCACTTCTGCTTGCTGAGCTCTCCCTCCTACTTCTATTGTACCAATAATTTCCACTCGGCAATGCCTTACAATGGATTTGATATGTCAGACTCTGGCATTCATGATCCAGCATCTGTTCAGTGTTGCCTTACTAAACAGACTTACATTTAACTGCTTCCTTGAGTAACTGGAGTTGTTATCAGTGCAATTGCTAGGCCCACCGACTGCAGTGGGGTTTACTCTCAGTGATAGCTGCAAGGATCACTGAGAGCAAAGAACGGCATAAAACCAGTCAATTTTGCATGGTAAGGCATGGTGCCAGACCTAGGAAACTCCCTTTAGTCCTGGGCTACACAATACCATTTTTGCCAGCTTTGCAAATGACAGCTGTTAGGAAGGAGGGATGAGACCTGATCAGCCGTGCATTTTCTTCTTAACTCTTCCAGTTCTGGCTCTTCAGCTTCCCAAACCCATGAGATATAAAGCACAGGCTGAGCTACAGTCGAAAGAACAAATCATCCAAAGCCACAACCTGTGCTTTCCTGGAGAAGGAAGTTTTTCAGGTCAGTCTTGAAAAAACACACTCATCTAGAACAGCCAGGGTCTATGTGCTTGAAATATTAATTTCTTTTTGCTGGGTTTATGGATTTAAATAGTTTTCATGAATTCAGAAAATGGATTCCTATTTACTATAATCTTCATTTTCTTCTACAGAAATGCAGGGAAAATGGCTCTCTGCCACATCTTGCCTGAAGACCATACATATATCACTGGAGATCAGAGGAAGAGATGACACACACTGGCATCAGGCAGGATTTATGGAAAGCTGCTCCTGTGTCAGTCATCTCCTACATGACCTCTTGCAGTTCCTTCTGAGACTTCTTTCTTTTACTCTTTGTAAATACTCCTGGTGCAGAGGCATTGAAATATTACAAAAAAATATTTGTATACTCATAAGGCAGATGGATGTGCTAATTTCTCTATGAGGAGGTAATTAAAGGTGCTGTCTCCTCTCCCAGAGCTGACGGCATGAAGCAAAATCTATTGTTTTTTATCTAAAATCAAATTTTTATAACATACGATTTTTATTTCAATAAAATACATATTTCCTATAAATATGTTGTATACAATCTTCAAAATAACTTTGCATCAAATACATAGACATAAATGAAGTATTGCTAATACTTTGTTTATAAAAGGTACCTATGTTCATTTTACAGGCAGGGCCAATAATGCTAGGCTCTATGGGTTACAAAATACTGCTGGTTGGGCTCTTTTGCCTCTGGCTCTGCCCGTGCATTAACCACATGTGTAATGGCTTCCCCTCCAGCTGAAAAGCTGCCCTCATGTCAGACAGAGAGGAAAATCACTGCCGTGGGAGCGAGATGCTCCCTGGTACGTGTCAATTTGCCCATGAAAATGTGTCAGAGCCAGCTGTTCGCTTTGAGAGACCAAGACAAGGAGGAGTTTAAGCCAGCGATTCCTGCTGAGGAGGAGTGGGAACCTCACTGTCCTGGTTTCTGCAAGGAGGGATTTCTCCTGGAGATCCATGTTACTAATCTCTGCAGGGCTGTTCCTGCAGCAAAGACCTCTCTTTTTGTGCTGTAAAAATAGCTGCGATAAATCTCCCTGAGGAGCCATATGACAAAACTGCCCACTATATCTGCCACAACAACTGTCATGAAACATCTCTGCTGCCACTGTTCAAGGAAGCTCCACTGGGGTGTGGGGCAGAGGGATCAGTAGTAGTAGATTAAAGTATGATCAAAGGGATCATACTTTAATCTAACTTTAATCTAACACTTTTCTAGAGCTGTCCAGGGCTGTAACTGTGCAGATTTGTGTGATTTAACTTTAACAGAAAGTGAATGGCCAAATTGCTTCATAATTCGGAGCACATCTGAGCTACAGGGATCTCCAGCTTGTGTTTATAGTGGATTTATTAAAATCAATTAAATGCCTATCCACAGGCTAACAATGAGTGTATTTTCTAATGGCCATTAAGATGTCCTGATGTCCTCACCATCCACAATCAATGTTTTCTACTGAGCAATTGCTGAAGAGTATCACTCTTTTTTACATATGGAAGATAAATGGCCATGTTATGACCCTTTTGGGTCTGCTTCACAAAGCAGCCGCATGAAGAAGTGGGCAGAAAGCTACCTTCACCTACAGGGCTAAATGGCCCACGTGTTGTGTTTTCTCTCAGGTAATGTCAAGCTATTGGAATGACAAAGGAGTTAAGGAAACAAACAAACAAAACAAAACAAAATTAACAAACAAACAAACAAACAAAAAACACCATGCAGCTAGAGCAGAGATGCTCTCCTGATGCTGCTTATTGGGTAAAACTCCAAGCAGGAAGATTTATTCCAACCCTCTTGCTGCTCTGTCTGCATTGGGCAGGTATCTGGATTTAGGCTTTGACCTATCAGGTCTCATCATCAGGAGAAGCAGACGTGTCTTCCTCCCAAAATCCTTATTTTACCACTCAGGTCTTCCTCACTCCTTCCTGCTTGGTGCTAGGGCCTCAGATAGGCTACTAGAGGGACACAACAGCCTACAAATGAGGACACAAGGACAAGCTCTGCTAGCAGTGACACAAGCAGCAACTGCAGCACCTTGTGTCCATACCAGCTTCTTGGTAAGTCATATTTTTTGTGAATTTCTTAGACCACCATCGGTCATGTATTTCTGGTAGGGACAGATAGGAGCTAGGAGCTGATTGAAGCCACTTTTGCAAACTTTCTGTTCCCTGTAAGAACCCCTGGACTGCTACAAAAATCTGACTCCTGTAGGCTGAAAACATGCCAGTTGATTCTGCACACCCAGCATCTAATAAATGGTTTATACAAATTCATTTTTAAGCCTGACTGAATATGCTGATTTAAAAAATGAGGTTAGATTTAAATTAGCCTTCTGCACAATAAGCTGTTTTAAAATGCTTTAAATTATGAATATTTATATTGCTATTAATTTGAGGTGCTACTAGTATTTTTCTTTAATGGTTAATTATCACAACTAATGCGTTTGAATTATTCTAGAAATCTTTCCATTATTTTTCTGTAAATATTCATTCCCACACTTACACCTTCTTATTTGATGTTGATATTGAAGTGAAAAATGATCAGAGCCTTTTAAGGAAAAAAAATCTCCAAACTGCCATTCTACCCACCTAAGCACTAGACCATTTTACTTTAACCAGCTTCACTCTCGGTACTCAGGTTTTTCACCCTGTAAGCAGATTTTGGTATGGGTCATGCATTAAAATATTGTTGGCAGATGGCAAAAAGAACCAGACTGTGTGCTAGAAAGTTCCATAAGGCATAAAAAAAGAAGCAATGTTTTCCGCAAGCTGTGTTGTAGCAGCTCTTCCAGCTTCAAGGGCATTGCTGAATAGCTACCACTATTACCACTAAGGATTTGCTTGTGGTTCAATTAGTTAAAGATAAGGCATGAGTTTAAAATACAACTAGTCCTGAAAACAAACAAACAAACAAATAAAAAACCTCTCATGGGAACACTCTTATTCCAATACAAATGTTTTCAAACTTCTCTTTGTGATAGCATTGAATCTCATTGAAACTTATGTCTGCAACCACCTTAAGTATGTATAAGAAATGATTGCCATCTCTTCCCAGGAACTGAACTACCATCTTAAATTTCTGATAACCATTTTAGGTCAAAAGGAGCAAAATACTCAAAAACAAACAAACAAACAAAAAACAAACCAAAACAAAACGCCCCCCTCCCCCCCAAACTGATACAAAGATAACATAATTGTACACTGGTCATATCTGAGGTGTTAGAATGTCATAAGAACTGGTTCCAAATGTGCAGGAGAATGAGCAGAAATGAACAGACGGGTGAGATGGTGGGAAAAAACCCTTCTCTCAAAAACAGAGTCCCCTGGGATGGTTAACATTAGAAAACACAGACCAGATTTGGTATTTCAAAGACACAAATCTCTCTCATGCTGGAACCATCCGAAACCTCAGTATATAGTGATAACTGTTAGTTTCTGAATAGCAAATTTGGGATAGTGCCAGCAGTTTATACAGTGTGGAATATTAAAAAAATTCAGGAAAAAAAAAAAAAAAAAAAAAAAAAAACAGAACAAAACAAAACAAAAAGAGATGATATTTATGACCCTTGTATGTTGCTTGTTTCCCTTAGTCTAGATGCTCTCTTACCTGCATTTCTGTCTTTACTAATGAGGACCAGTTTCAGACCGGCATCCCAATACAGGCTGCCACTTTGCTTGCTTGTTGGTAAAGGACCAGAAAGTTGTTTTGGGTGACAATCAACAAGTAAGTAAGGTTTGACACTTTTATTTGCCTCTCTTATTGCCAGCTAACTAAACTAAGCTTAATCCCGTGGTATCATATATATTAGTGTGACATGTCCAGAAAACATGACCAATGAGAAAAAAGGCAAGGGAAGGTAAGGCAAGGCAAGAGAAGGGCAAGGGCAAAGGAAAGGCAAGGAAAGGGCAAGGGAAAGGCAAGGAAAGGCAAGGAAAAGCAAGGAGAGGTGAGGCAAGGTGAGGCAAGGCAAGGAAAGGCAAAGAAGGATTGTGAGAATTTATTTGGAAAAGACAACCATGCTACTGTGTACAGGAAGGAATAAAGCATTTTGGGACTGGAAAAGGAAGTAAGGGGTTTAAGCTGTGGCAAGGGAGATCCTAATTAGACATTAAGAAAACTTTTCAGTTGTAAAAATAGAGAGGAGCACTAGAACTGGCTGCCTGAGGAAGTCATTATAAAATAATTGATCTTGCTTTTAAGCAGAAGGTTGAGTTAGCTGCCTCATGAGGTGTGTTTAAAATACAGACTTGGGAACACATCCTTGGCTGAGGCTGTGGCAATGCTGCCTGAGTCCTGGTGCTGCCATAAGGCTGTGGGGGCAAGGGCAAAGGAGCAGAAGGCTCTGTCAGCATTCCTGCTCCAGACAGGCAGGCGACCAGGACTGCGCACACCAACATTTAAATATCAGTCAAGATCCTTTATTTTCAGTATTGCTTTCTGTAAACCTATACCACTAAAAGGCAAAACCACAAAGAGTTGTAATTTGCAAGGCTTTGAGAGGAGAATTGACGAGAAGGAAAGCAATAAAAAATTCATCATTCAAATCAACAATAGTGTTGGATCACTTCGAACAAACCTAATGATCCTTAGCTAAATATTCATCAGAATATTTAAACTTAATTTCAAAGTGGCCTGAAACATATCTGAGTCTTGATCTCCAATTCAGAATTCAGTGTGATCTTAATATCCTGAGGGGAAAATGAAACACTTGCATATAGAACTGGGTGGAAAGGCTTTTCCCTGCTCCAATAAAGTTGTCAAGATTAAAAAAAAAAAATCCTATCCCACGCTGGGATGAACATTTAAAAGCTTTTCGTAAGAAGAGGAAAAAAAAAAAGACAAAGGCAGTAAGAGAGAGACTGATTCTTCTATCATCTCAGAACAGTCAGCTAAGACCAAAGCTCACTGCAGGGTCTCGCACATCACAGAGGAGTGCATTGGCATAAGGGTTTGACTGATTTGGCCTGACCTTCCCAGGCTCTCCTTTGCACAGAGGAAGGCTGATTGAGTACAGCCAACTAACACGGGAAATCCAAGTTCAAACCTATTTGAACCAAAAGACCAAAGACTTGAACCTTGGTCTCCCATACCTCAGATAAGTGTCTCTGCCATTAAGCTCTTGTGGATTCTATGTTAAGTTTGATGCCCACCCTGATGCTCACCATTTTTTTTTGCTCTTCTCATCTTCCCTACATGTGCCTACCTTTTATCTACCTTTTCCTCCTGAAACTGGTGCCTTCATGCTGTAGCAGGTCTTATTTATAGCAAGTTTGCTTTGCTTATGGAAAAAAAAAATACTTCACAAAATCCCTATTAACTGTTTTTTTTTTGTATCCTAGTAAGGCAAAAACTTTAGCTGTTCAGTTATCTTCAAATAGTTGGACAGACAGCTGTAGCTGTGCAGTGCGTGATACACACTTGCACTCGGTAAGCCTTCTGCTGTTACCACACAGTGACCACTGCTGGGTAGATCTAATTTGGAGTCATCTCATCAATCACCTTAAAAGCCATGAAAACTAATTTCCAAACTAAAGCATTTTCAATTCATCTTTCATGTGTCATAAAGATACTTTGAGCTTAAATTTCTTATTATCTGTCTCTTGCCTCCCACCTCTGCAATCATAGCAGTCGTCACTCAGAGAGAGAAAGCTGCAGAAGGCTACATTTTCATAAAACTATTTGGAATTTTTTTTCGTATAGCTCCCATTAAGAAGTCAGTGGAAGAGACACAGATGCAACCATGGCACAGCAGCTTGAAAATTCAGTCCTGCATGTGAATTTTACTTTGTAAATAAAGAGACTAAGGTGATAAAGGTTGGAAAAGCAATAGGATGGAGACAAGGTTAAAAAATCAGGTCTTGTTTTCAGTTGTGTATTTCCATACTTTCTTAATAAAAAGCATATGTCTTAAGCAGATCTCTAACTGATCTCTGTTTAGGGACTTCAGGACCTACCAGCATCTTCACATTGCAATGCAAAAGACATTTTTTGACTTTTATAAGGCTTCAGAATATTTGAAAGTGATGATTTTTTCAAAAGAAGGATAATATAATGCTGAAAGTAGAATTAACTAAACTACTTAAACCAATGCATTTTGTTTATTTTATTTAGCTAATGAAATCCAAAATTCAGAATCTGGTTGCTGGGTCCAGGTCCATAAAAGGGACACATTGAAGATTTTAGCATCTGGAAGATGAGATCTGGGACAAAGCTTAGAGTTCTACAAAGTGCCCATGTTTTTTTTTGAGAGAATACTTACATTTTTGGATCATCCCTGAGTTTTATGCGAAATGTAAAAAAGGCCAATACTGTAAAGAAGTTTTTTTTGTTTGTTTGTTTGTTTTGTGTGTGTGTGTGTGGGTGTGTGTGTGAATATGTCAATATTATCAGGTATTTTGGGGGAAGTTCTTTGATACCTTACAATTTTGCTATCCTTTCTACTTGCACTAAATTTTTGTTTTCAGTTCTCTCATGCAATGGTACATCGAAGTACTTCAACTTCTTGCCAGTTCAGACTGAATAGTATCTATTTCATATCTAATGCTTGATAACATCTCAGTTTAAAACCAAAAGAAAACCACTGCCAGGATAACCCTCGCTACAAGAAAGTCTAAAGTCCAAAATTTTAAAGCAGACATACCACTAAGAATTGTTAATAAACACAGCATTTCAAATATGCTTAAAAATTACTAACAGGAAAAGCTAAAATGACACACTGGTTTCACTTTGCATTTTATATGCTACCCTCTAGTAGGCTGAGTATATACCTTTAATTTAGAGATTCCCATGTTCTTCACAGATAAACCCAATCCCCTGCAGGTGCAATTATTTCAACTAATAGTTCAACTGAGCAGCCAGTGCTGATTCCCAGCATTGACCTGTCCTTTGTCTGGTAGAGAATCTTGCTTCTTCCTTCACAGACAGAGCTAAAGCAATTTTTCACATGGATCAATATTTAATTTTTAGTTTCAGGTTTATTTTGCCCTCCCCCCCCCCCCTTTTTTTTTTTCTCTATAAGTTGAACTGAGCAGCAAGAAGTGAGGAAAAATCATGAACAGATGATGTATAAGATTTTAGTTGAATGTGGGATATATACCACAGCTTTAGAACTTTTCCTTTCACTTTTCTGGCAAATATTTACTTTTTAGTTGGAAAAAATATGGAGCTGAACATCACCCTAAAGAATTCTTTGGCAAAATGCATGTGCTGTGAGTGTATGTTATTAGAAGCATATTGATTGGCAGTCATGCTTTTAAAATTTGTTAAGCATTCAGATAGTGCCCTACAAATTAAATTGTGTGTCAAGAAAGAATGATTTTTGAAAATAGCTTTCCGAAGTAAGGAAAACCTAACCCTCAACATAAACTAGAAAATCCTTTATTCTGAAGTGGAAACTCAAAGGGTAATATTAATTTCTTCTTTACAGGAGAAGTATAAAATTAAATATATATATTTAATGTATAATTTAATAATTATGACATTCACACTTAAAAACAAAACTGTAAGAAAGCCAGAAAAGGTCATATGAAAGCACTTATTTTCTAAAGATATTTCCAAACTTTCCTACATTAGCTTTACATTTATCTTCCCTATCAACTTGATATTAAAAGTATATCCAGTCATTTCATCTTAGATTAAATTTTAGAAGGCTATATTATTTTGTTTTATTTTATTCTATTATTTTGTACACTCCTGCACTGTGCCCAGGCAGGAAGCTGGAAAAAAATAAATAAAAAATATTCATATGTGCTTTGGGTTTGTTAAACAATACAACGCATACAGTGGATAGCTGACACTGGAAAAAAAAATCTTACAAGACATCTGATATAACCCAATGTGATATGAGCCCTTTTGTAAAGCTGAAAATATGGTTCTGAAAGCAACAATAATTACTCATCCATTAATTAGAGTGTACTTTTTATTCTGAGATAAGTATCAATGCACCTTCCTGCTTGTAAGATTGCCAGGCTCGAGAGGAACAAAAGGCTGGCTCTTCCCATAGCATCCAGCAGAAATCACTGAGCTACGAGTGTTCCTGCTGCCATCTCAGGAGCCACCGCTCCCTGGGGACACAAGGAGCTGCAGGCTGTGCTGAAGCTCACTGATGCCAGGCGAACAGTGAGATGGCTGCACAGGGTGACAGCTGGTGCCGTGGGAGGCTGGCAATGAATAAACCAAACTTCCTAATGCTCCCACAGCTCTGGAGCAAAGACATATAGTGTTTTGCCATTTGGTCTGAGCTTTCCCTGCATCCTGGTCCTTCCCGGGGGGAAAGTTCAGTGATAATATTTTAAATCGGGTTGACTCAGTGGAGTTCAAGGCTCAGCTGTGTGAGGGGTTGTGTCACCCCAAAGAAGGGCTGGTGTAGAGCCCAGCTCAGAGCTGGTGCAGTGTGGAAGGCCATGGGGATGTGAAGGAAATATTCTTTCAGACAATATTCTT
This sequence comes from Oxyura jamaicensis, assembly GCF_011077185.1. Classification (NCBI taxonomy): domain Eukaryota; kingdom Metazoa; phylum Chordata; class Aves; order Anseriformes; family Anatidae; genus Oxyura; species Oxyura jamaicensis. The sequence continues at coordinate 129,105,608 of NC_048893.1, forward strand.
CTGGATAGATGTTCTTCTTGGACAGTGGACCCATGGCCTAAGCAAAACTGGATCCATCTGTTCTGAAGCATTTTGGCTGAATTAGACCGCATAGGCAGTGAGTGTGGGGACTGACTGGCATCAGGCAGTGTAGGCCTTGTTTCTAAGACGGTCTGGGAAGCTGCAAGAAATGAACTTACTTTTTACTTCTGCTTTTTTTCTACTTGGTCTGAGAAAACAAAACTTATAAACACCTTTCAGACAAGCAGAATGGTCAAAAACATGGTGGTTTCCTCCAGGATGTGCCCATCTGTCCCCCAGCAGCACCTGAGGGCTCCTGGCCCAGCAGAAAGCCCAGTCAACCCTTCCCACCCCAGGGGCAGCTCTTCATCAGCTGGCCATTCAGCCTCTTTTCAAACACATTTCTTCCATGGGATGTGTGTAACACTGCCCAGCAGCACAGTTTATCTTTTCTTTTCACTCTGGCTATTTTTATTCAGAGCAGTGTTGTGACTGACAAACATAACGCTTTTAACAGGGCACACAGCAGGGTCCAACCACTCGACCTGAGCTATGCGTCTCTCCTTTATGGGAGTGGAGCCAGGTCCATATACAGTATACCATGCATTTGCTGTTGGCTATCGTCTTCCTTCATGCACATTTTAACTTGCTAATTACCCTATCCATATGTTACACATGCTCCTAAGCTTCAATTAGTAGCAGCACCTGTTCAATTCCTGCAGTATACTTTTTAATATTATTAATATTATGTTTGGACATTCTTTTATAGGGGGATTCAGTTTCAGACTGACACATTTGAGGTCTATTTGTGTCCAGGTTCTTGTTATATTAAAAATAGGTCTGGGGGATGAAAATGATAGAACAATTCAATTCAATTCACCATAAAATAGACATCCAGAAGTTCAGTCGCCCAAACAAATGTGTCTAATTACATTTGATCTGCCCTGAAAAGTCTAAGCATTAGCATTTTAATTTGGTTATGCTTTTGAGGATAGTTTCTTCCTTTTCCCTTTCCACCCTTAGTTTCACATCCTGAAACAGTCTTGGAGTACCAGGAATACTTCTTTCAAATTGGACTCAGTCAGACCATGCACCCCACGAGCACTCCTACTCAGCTTTGTTCATTAATGGATGAAGTCCTCATGCCCTCACTAGAACAAATCAGATTTGTGTCCCCGATAACTGTACAGTTCATATAGCTGGGTTATCAGTACAACTGATAGGTCTGCTATACTGCATCTCACTGCCTGCCTTGACTGGAGACAGCTCTCCTAGGGGGCTGGTGGGTATGACCCTGGAACTGAAGGTGCTTCACACATTCCTGGGGTGGCAGTGTGAGGACAGACAACATTCCCCACAGTGCAGATAAGGATGGCAGGCACCTGTGTTGGGAGATCTGAGTCCTGCTGCTAGTGGATGCAGTCAGATGAACTGTTTTCTAGCTCTGCTGCATGGCACTCTGCAGACTCTATTGTGAATCGAGATCTTTACACACAAACACTTTCATTTCAGAGTCTCAGTTGTGAACTGAATCCCTCTCTGTCCAGGTTGTGTTTCTCCTTTATATGACAGAAGCTAAGTTTTATGTGGATATTTACTAGACCTCTGATGGGTCACAATGTGATGTTCTTTTTGTTTATTCTTGTTTGCTTTTCAGTCACAGTCTCAAAGCTCACCTGCACCACTCCTGTATTTGGACTAGGTGGTTTAGATCTTCATAACATTGCTTCAGACTGTGGGATTAATTTATTTACAACCTCCTTTGTTTAGTAGAAGCTCCTAGCCTCAGAGTATCCTGAATAAGGACTGAAAGTTCAGAAGAAAGACAAAAGGGTTTGATTGTTTCATCTTCTATTTTAGCAGCCTAGCCTGTGGGTTTTTGTTTTATTTTGTTTTTAAACTGTAGCTTCTGGTGAAGTTATCTTTATAGTTTATATGTCAAAACTTCTTATGCTTATCACATTCTTTAGAGGTTGGTGATATTCATTGGGCTGGCAGAGCAGAATGCAAGACCTAAATTTCAGTTAAGCTTTTGACAAGAGAATCCCACATCTGTTCTATGTTAAAATGAAAAAGAAAAACATATATATAGGAAAATATCACCCTCCCTTCCCCCTCCCTCCCCAGCCCTGGTTTTCATATGAGCTGTTGACTAAGAGGCAGGTTTTGAATGGTATCCTTCATATGGTAAAACCATATCTGTGGTGTGTATAATTATATGTTTTCAACTTATTTTCTCGAACTCTCCAAAAGCAAGTGTATTATTGTGTGTTGTTACATAATACCCAGCCATGTGGAAAAGTAACAGACACACCTTTGACAAGTGACTACATGTCTCCAAGGTTTTCACCTGTGTTTTCACAGATGTCCTCTTAGAACCCATCTAATCCCCCACATCAAGGTTTTATAGAATATTTGCACTCATTGGGACTGGTGCAGTATGAAGCCAAGTATGCAAAGACTGCCAGCTGGCCAGAATATTTGATAAATGTGAGAACAAAAAAAAAATCCCACTCATAGCAGAGAAGTGATCTATTCCTGGAACACCAGCTGGATTGCTGTAATAAGCTATTAAACCAGTGTAGTAAAATGAAACCCAGATACACTATGCAGATTGTATAGCAGATCTATTTCCTTGTACAGCACAGTTTCATTGCTTTAATTTTAGATTATTGGTCACTTGCAATGATTAAAAGGTATGCAAAAGCTTGGCCTTTATATTCATGAGTTTTGAACTAGAAAGCCCCAAATTAAAACTGTACAGGACTGTGCCCCTAGCACCCTTAAAGATCTGTTTCCATTTCAAATGACTCAGTGAGGCAGACTCTCTGGCAGACTAATTTTACTAAGAAACTACATCCCAGACCTGGAACTGAGATAAGACTTTATAAAAGACCTCACAAAAACAAAATCACAAATGCACTCCAATGTAACACAGTATTTCTTCTTACAATAAAGAAGCATTTAAATGTCTAAAAAGACGTGAAGATTGATATTCAGGGCCATGTGTAACAGCACCATCTTGTGATTCCTGCCAAAAAAAATCAGAAATATTTCAACTGGAAGCGGTACTCTCTGATAACTCAGGCAGTCTTTTGTGACTGACTAGCTTGGGTGTGATGCATGACAATAAACTAAAAATTCAACCATAAACAGGATCATAATGGAACTTAGTTGAACACTGCATTAAAGAATGGGCAAGGTTGAGATGTGTGTTTGTTCTGATTTCAGCTGGGATAGAGTTAATTTTCCTCCTAGTAGCTGGTATGATGTTGTGTTTTGGATTTAGGATGAGAATAATGCTGATAACACAGCAATGTTTCAGTTGTTGCAGAGCAGCGCTTATACAGACAAGGACATTTCAGCTTCTCATGCTGCCCTGCCAGCAAGGAGGCTGGGGGTGTACAAGGAGCTGGGAGGGGGGGAACACAGCCAGGACAGCTGACCCACAGTGGCTAAAGGGATGTCCCATACCACATGGTGTCACACTGAACAATAAAATGGGGGGGGGGGGGGTTGAAAGGAGGGGGGTTGCTGCTTGGGGAGGGGGGCCGGGCATCAGTCGGTGGATGAACAATTGCATTGTGCAATTGTATTGTGGTGAGCAATTGCATTGTGCATCACCTGCTTTGTATATATATTTTTTTATTTTCTTTATTTCTTCTTTATATTTATTTCCCCTTCCTTTTCTGCCCTGTTAAACTGTCTTTTTCGCAACCCCTTTTTTTTTTTTCCTTTTTTTTTTTTTTTTTTTTTTTTTCCCATCCTCTGCCCCATCCCATTATGGGGGCAGGGAGCTGTCATGTGATGCTTAGCTGCCCGCTGGGCTAAACCACAGCCATGGTTTTTACATTCTTTATCTGTCTTTTTGGTGACAAAAGGAGAAGAAAAACACCAAGGACTCTCCTAGTCCTACCATCATGCAAGAAGAAACAAGACAAGTGGCTTTTCTAGTTAGACATGCTATTTATTTTCTTATAATATTGCAAAGGTTGTCTCTGGAATCACAACATACCAGTATCATCATCAGCAAATCCCATTCAAATGGCCCACTAGCTCGTGCTTTCAGTTATTCACAATGAAGACTTTGGGATGTTGATGTTTTGGTACTGTGGGGACTGAAACAATAGGCCTGGCGGACTGCAGAACAGCATCCAGACTGGTGTCTATTACTTCTATCTGAACTCCAGATGAAATAGGGGGAAACAGACATCTGATGGTAATAACAGAAAACAAAAAACACATCAGGCTGACAAAGCACACATTTCCGAATGAGAAATGAATAAGGCAAGAAGGGGCGGTTGATATGTCTGTTCCAAGCTATTTAGAAATACATGCTCACATGTCTCAGATGACACAACCCACAGTAAATTTAAGTTGCATTCACAGGCAATTGGTGTCACCAACAGGAAAAGGAAGCAGGATGCAGATGATTTCCTTACTACACCTGATTACTTTCCTGAGCATGTGAGATGGAAGCAGGCCAGCAGAATTTTCCTTTCAAGTTGGATATAGGCAGGGGTTATTGGTTGGGTGCATTTGCTTCGTAAAACTGTCAGCCTTTAAGGGTGTTGTAGGCAGTATTTTCATATATGAGCTTTAACGTGGCAATGGAGGCAATAGAGTTCAGTGGATTTGAGAATGTTTTGACAAAAAACATCTGATAAAAACTGCAGGAACATCACTTCATCATTCATTTCTGATGCAAGATTTTGATGGGACAGATTAGGGATAAGGAAATCTGGACTTTGAGTCTAATTTCTCTGCTCAACATTTCAGACATAGCAGATATTCAAACAAATACCATAAGGGTTTTATCTATTGTGTTGTTTCCCCCAACAAGTGATAGGTGACACCTTTACTAACAGGCACAGAAACCGATCATCATTGCACAGAAACCGATCGTCATTTCAGTGGGGCCAACTACAGATCCTCTGGGTTATGGATCAACTACAGAGCTCATGTAAGCCTTACTAAACCTTCACAATTGCAGGGAAGGAATTTAGTTTTTGTTAAAAAAATGCTGATTTGCTAGCTTGGTAAATTAAAGCCATTTATCTGTTACAGCTGCCTATAGCATAAATCAAAAGCATTATTTATATGTATTAACCTGGGGACCTGACCAGCCAGTGGAGAGCACGTTGTAGAGATGGCATTTATCCCTGTAGAAGCCTTCCATCCAGCTGAAACAGGCTATGTTTAGCACAGGTTAATAAGATTTCAGTTTTGCCTGATGCAAAGAGATTTGCGGAAGGATGAAGGGAGGTTTGCTAAAGCTACTTCATTATGAATTTCTAAAGAAAGGTAAATCTGGCCTTTGAGAAATACAAGCTACTCTATACGTTTCTTTGTGTTGTAAGACTTCAGTTGTACTGACAGGCTTTTTTTTTTTTTTTTTTTTTTTTCTTTTTTCTTTTTTTCCATTGTTGCTGTTGAGGCATTTCTGCAATTGCAGCCACTGAATATATCTTCCAGCTTTGGCCTTCAGAGTAGACAGCCTCTGTTTTCTTAGTGCTTACAAATAATTGAATGACGGTTTACAACACTTTTGAAAATAAGGTTTTGTAACTAACAAACAATGAAAAAAGCAGGCTGTTGCATCACTAGGGTTAATGTATGTATTAATAAAGTCTATGTTCACATATGTAAGATGAGTGTTAACATACAGGAATTTTCTATTATTCATGCAGATGGTTTAAGTCCTGAAGTTATTAAATTAGGTTATAGTATAGATATCTCTGCATATCTAGAGATACCTAAAACATGAAAATAGAAACATAAATTTCTGTTGCACTTGGTTGTAATTATCAGTATAGTTAAGGTGGTGTGGGTCCCACTCAGTTGCCTGGCATGGTGTTTTTCATGACAGTCAGTAGAAGTTACAGAGACAAACAAAGCTGCTGAAAAAGTAAATCATGCTCATACTTACATTTATAATATATTGATAGCTGCTGGGGCTCATTGGTGCTTGGCATGCTTTTTTTAATTTATTATTATTTTTAATTTATTATTTGGCATGGCCTGAACTAGTTCACATCCTGAAGGACTGCTGCCACATTTGCATGAATCCGGGTCTATGCTAACAAGCTCTGCTTCCTGGAGACCCGTGCTGTTTCCTGAGCAGAGGACAGTGCTTTGTGGAAATATGAGCTTGGATTGATGCTAATTTGAGGATTTCTACACTTTTGCCTGGGTAAACTGTAGGTGGAAATTTTATGAAAGCTTTGGGAGACAAAGAAATAGATTTAAAAGTCAGTAGCAACTTTTAGAAGCATTCAGGCTAACTAAGACTCACAAGTAGCAACATTCACAAAACTCAATTAATAATTTGCTATATATCTTAAAAAATGAGAGAAGGAAGCTCTTACACATAGGCCCAAGTTTCTGATCCCCTCTAGCAACTTGTGAAGTTTCAGTTCAGATAACTGACTTAACCTAAATGTTACCAATATGGAGATTAAATTTTGGTTTAGTCATTTTTTCAAGAATTAGGAGTTTAAAAAACAACTTGTCCAGAATTATTTGCCAGGTTTTACATTCCTTGTCTGATTTAAGTCTAGCCAGTACTAACAAATGCTGTTTTCCTTTCCTGGATTTGTCACCTTCAGGGAAATATTTTATTTTTGTTTGTTTGTTTGTTTGTTTGTTTGAAACAGAGGTACAAAGAAAGTCTGTCTGAAGAGTTGGTGAATGTTTCAGTGCACAAATACCTCAAAGTAGTCATGTGTACTCAACAGACTGGCATCAATACCTGGCAGTGGCTTATGACACATACGACAGTTCATTTTACAGCTTCTGGATTCCCACTGTGGGCAAACTGAAGGTGAATTAATTTTATGAACATGTAAAACAACCATGTTATTTCACAATTTTGTTTGAAGATATAGAGTAAAAAAAGGTCAACCGCTTTCATAAAGAATCTTACAAACTGTCACTTTTTATTTTTACAGCCATCCCTGTACTTCAAGGCAATAAGAAAAGGAAATCCCGCAATCTGATCATTATTTCTATTAGCAATGCAAGGTCATTGCCCATAGGAAGTTATAATAAACCTGTGCTTGAATTCTGGACAGAAACAAACAGAAAAGAAAACAAGCCAACAAGAAAATGCTGTGCAAACCTTTAGGCAGAAATTGGTTGAAAGACATCTGGGAATAAATGTTTAAAATTTTACTTGATCTGACCTATTTACTATTGCACTTCTGCTATTATTTCAGTTGATTACTGCAATTATTCAGTGAAAAACAGATTCATTAACTATGTTCCATAAATAAAATCATGTTAGGTTATTTTCTAATCACTGATCATTGTTTTTAGACTTGCAGGGTGGAGATGAATGCATTAAATATCAGTGCTCTGTGTTTATCAGGCTATACTTATCACTTATCATTTAAGCCTAGTATCACATTATAAAATTAAATCACCCTCTATCACAAGCCTAGAAAAGAACTAAAAATTAGAAATATGCAAAACAGTTCAGCAGGATGGTGACAACTGAATATTTTCTGGCTAGAGATGGATAGCAGTTAGAATACTTAAATCACAGGGCTGCATGCAGAGACTTTAATAGCGGGTTAGGAAAAGCTGAAAGTTGGGCTGTCCATGAGCAGATCTACCCCCCGCTCAACAGCTGAAAACAGTGGATCCGTGTCTTCTGTAACATTTTTACTGGCAGTAGCCCAATATAAAAACTTGGGGTAACTGATGACTTACATCTGTAAATGTAAGCACTCATATGGAGCAAAGTTACTGCAAGTCTATGTTTTCTTACTACATAGTTTTTGGTTAGTTGCGAGAACTGGCAGTGAGCAAAGCTAACATCATTCACTGAGGAAAGTTGTATATACATAGTTTCTATAGGAAGTGAATTACCCATCCTGACTACAAAATAATCAAGAACACAGACATCCTAGGAACTCTCGATCTTTTGGAGAATAGCACTCATTTTTTCAAGCACTGAAATAAAGTGCTGAAAAATCAGAAAACGCTGCATAAAGGACAGCTGAGGTGCCTTTATGTTTTCAGATTCTTAGAAATCAGTTGGTCCAAATTTGGGATCTTGCAGGCTTCCTCGGAGCAAACTGGCATTAGAGTGACATATTTCTGACAGTCTTCTGCTCAATTCAGAAGTTCTGCCATTTCACAGGATAAAAAGTCAAACTACCAGCAACAGTTTCAGCTGTAAATATCTTGTAGCTGACATCATGAGCTAAAAACTGTCTCTCTTGGCTCCTCACATGATGTCATACTGGTGTTGGGTTGAATTTTCTCTTCAGGCATGTTTTCTATGTATTTTCAATCATTGTTTCTGAGATCCCAGCCAAAGAAAACCTCTGCCTGACGAGTGTTTAAATTGCTGAGCAATGTTATACTCACATTTAGGGAAGTGGAGAGGAGGGAAAAGGTGAAGAAATGTGTATTTAGCATCCTTAGAAAATTATCCTAAATGACAGACAGCAGTTAAGTTCGGTCTCAGAGAGTCTCAGTGTGAGCCAGATGAGTTGTCTATTTCCATAGAGCATGAGATGGAAGGAGCGGCTCCACACCAGCCTTGGTTCAGGTCTTCTTTCTTTTAGGAGACAAACGAGTTCAGATGGTACCAATGAATACTGCTTCTCAGAATATTTTTCCCTGCATTATCATCTTCACTGTTCTGTAATTGACTGGCAATTCTGTCAAAGTAAATTTACAGGATGTGAGAGCAGGCATGATGCCAGACCAGGTCTGCCTAGAGCCTATTTGGGCTATGCTCTTGCTTTATGAGGTTTCAATCCCAAATTACCCTTATAGAAGCCTTGCTTTTCACATACTCAGTTCATTGTTCAAGGTTACATTTAGAAACAGAAGCCACATTTTTGTGACAGTACAGGTGAAAGAGACATTGCTGTATTGATTGAAAGTCCATCTACCAAAGTACCATAAACAGTGATGGGCATTTAATCAATTGGTGAGTTCCAAGGAATATATTTTGCTTACAAAAAAAGTGCGAAAAGCTTTTTCTTATTCCAAGGTGAAATTACTATTGTGATTAAGAGAATCTGTTATTAAATTCTCTACAGTTTGCAGAATTAAAGTGAAGAGATGGTTTACTGAAGAAGAACTGAGTTCAGAGAACATTTTATACGGTTAGATTGTATATGATGGAGGAATACCCTAGTTTACAAAGGAACATTTTTATACTTACTAGGAAGTTAAGCTATTTTCACTTGCAACTCGCTGCCTCTATGTGTGTACATAGTGTCATATTGTAGGCATTCTAGATTAGTGTAATCTTCTTAAATGCATGCAGAAATGCTAAATGTTCTGGTCAGGCTCAGCGTGTCTGAATGATGACAACCATAAGTAAATGTTTTCTTCGTCCCACCAGTGTCCAGAGGAAGTGGCTGGAGGAATGTGATTGATGCCTCATTGTGGCAGGGCTTTCTCAGACGTTTTAATGACTACATGCTTTATCTCAAGGGATACATTTTCACTTCATAAACCAAACAGTACTCACTCAGACCTCCCATGGCTGCAGTTTAGAGAAAAATCCACTAGGCAGAGATTGTAAATGTGACCGTTGCAATCACTGAATCTATAACACACATGACAGATTTTGAATTAATTTATATTCAAAATAAGAATATTAAAAATCCAGTGTAGAGACAAGAAATACTGCTGATGCTGTTGAGTTTTCTAAAGCTGGGAATCGCTTTCATTTTCATTGCTAAAACTAAAAGGCAGATGAATGAAGTTCTGTTCCCAAAGAAGGTATTTGCCTGCAGTCACACTTAATATTTTTAAAAATATTATTATATATATATTTCCTTTAAGGTGTGTTTCCTTTTGCGTCCCTGTGAAGCCCCTTCACTGTTTTAGCATCTTTTCTGAGCAGAGGATATCGTGATTGGTACAACAATTCAGTAGCACTACTAGTGTCAACTGGTATGTATTACATGGAAAGTAGAATGTGTGATTGTGGTAGAAACAATACAGACTTTAAATGTCTATAGGATTTCTAGGATGCATGCTTGAGATATATGGAGTATAAATTAGAAAAGATTTACTTGTTTCACTATTTTTATCACTTGTAATATCCAACAAAACTCCTGTTGATAAATCCTTTTTATGATGGTACTAGGTTCTGCATATAATGAGAGTTGTGCTGCATACATGATCTTTTCCTTTTTTATATTCCCATACAATAGACACAGAAACAGAAATTGCAATGCACACACAAGCATAGTCAACAATGGGAGAATGTCCTTACTAATGTCATCTTGGTACTGGGATGATTACAGAAACCTGAACTTGAGAATCACATAAATGTTGCAAACTTTGTTTGTGGAAAAGGATATCTGAAAAGTTCATGTAATCTTACACTAACTATAATTTAATTTGAATGCTGAATTGCTTGACTGGATTCTAACAAAGCCCTTATAAAATGTCAAATGCAGTTGATTCTCTGGGAGTACAAAGCAACACATTTACGTTTAACACACTGAGAGCATTTAAATAACTTATGAAGTGTACCTGTTAGTCATATTTTAAATTTATGTAAATCCTTTCAATTCTTTCCACGTTTCTTTTTTAAATCAGTGAAAGAATAAAATTTGGCATTTGAAACAAGCTATTATAATGAACAAGGCAGAAAATACAACTATTCAAATCTAACTGTATTTATTCTTACTTTTTTCTTTTGTAATTTCACGGAAACATTAAATTTCATAATAAGTGACCATACTGATGTAGTTTCTTTTATTGGAGGGTAGAAAAAGTTCATAGATAATTTGCAAAGTACTTACTGACCTCTTGGGTTGCCTGTCAAAAGAGAGAAATTCTTTTATTTCTTCTGCAATTCTTTAGTATTTATTATTCTATATTAACTTCACATGGGCAAAAAAAAGCATACAGGGCAATCCACAAAGATATCACTAGGAGATATTTACTTTGCTAGCCTAAATGGGCTGCCAGTTTTCCACCCTATTACTTTACTAAATACCTGTACAATAGCCTACTCCTACCCAGAGAAAAATAGGAGGAACATAGAGTGAGAGCTAACAGCGGTAGATAACAGTAGAAACTTATTTCAGTAGGTATGACTCAGAAATTTTAGTTAAGTGTATATCATTTTTTTTTTTTTTCCTTTTCCCAGAGAAATTAGTACAGAAAGCTTAAAAACAGTTTTGTGATATTTACTGCTATTCACCCTAGAGGTACTTCGCAAGAATGAGTCAGACTGTACTTATGCGCTGAACAGAGTTATTTCCTGAAGGTGCATTGATTGGCCCTACACCTGAAAGACTTTTTAAAGAAAAGCTTGTGCAGTGGACATGATTGAGAGATAACAGTAAGATGCAGAAAGAAATAATCTAACTTATTATCAGAATGCGGATTTATCAGGATACTGCAACAAAGTTGTATGTCGATATTTTCATAAAGTAAAGTTGCAAAGAGAGAAACAAACATGAAATGTATTATTTTATGGTGCTACCTTTTTTTTTTTTTTTTTTTTTTTTCCTCACAGGACTGAGTTTTACAATAGTTATATGAAGTATAAACCAAGCAGGATGACACTTTCAGAAAGAAATTCAGGTGAACCAAATCCAATATAGAATTCATTGGAAAGCTATGAAACCAGCAAGACTCTGGTCAGTAAATTAATAATCTGATGGATAGTGCAAAGTTCCAGAAAGCAAGAAACATTCTCTAATATACTCTGGTCATGTCACAAGAGGATTTATTTCAGGCTAAAACAATAAATATGACTGCATTAGCTAAACTCTGAACTCCGGTATCACTTCATCAGCTATACTCCATCCACTAGCTATAGATGAAATTCAGAAATATGTATATATTTTTTTTGAATGGGATCATCATTATTCAAATATATATATTCAAAATAAATACATATACAAAATAAATACAATATACATTCAAAATAAACTGTAAACCAATGAAAGGAGAGCTGCCTCAGAACCTGGTTGCTTTGGTACTAATATCACCATATACAGAATATAATTCTCCCTTTCAAGAATGGAGTCTTACTTATGGCAAGGCTTCCTTCTCAGAATATAGTAAGCTATAGTAAACATCTCATCTGTGGGATATTTTAATACAATCCACATATCTCATTTATCAGATTTTTTTTTTCTGCTTCTGGACATCTTCATATGGACATATATTCATTTATCCATTTTTAATTTTTACCTCCTTTCTCTCTATTATTATTTTTATAATCTCTCTGACCCACTTTGTTTCCTCATATTAATAATTCATTTAGCCTTATATATGTGCACAAATTAACCACAGAGACCCAAGATGATTGATTTCTAAAATTGACTTCATCATGGTATAACAATTTCGACTTAATTGCCAATTTATGTGCCATTCTTCCCAAGTCATGTTTTGTGACATGTATTGTGACATATCCAGTATGTTTTTCAGATAAAACTGTGTTTATTTTTTTTCACTGATCCAATTTGTTCCTCTTCCCTTCCTTATCACAAATATTGGTAATTCATATTTAATTACATGTATGGTGAATTTTGCTGGCCTGAAAGTTTGTACATTGGTCAAAAGTATTTGTTACTTATACAATGGAGGAATGTGGAATAACCAGACTTTTCAGATTAAGCTTCAGTTTTAGCTATATGCCTTAGGTATTCTTTAGTAAGCTTTACAAGTGCTTTTGCATTAAGATACAAGGCAACAAAAAGAGAATAGAGATTGAATGGGAAAATAATTTTCCTGAAAAAAAATCCTGTTGAAAAATATACTTGATCTGGATGTTAGAATCATCAGCATTGAAGAGAATGCAACAGGACACAGACAGTACTGTGAATAATGGGGGTTATCATGAATACAAGAGAGACAAATCAGTAAATGCGATCAGTCTGTGCACTTAGCAGACAGTGGATGTGCTGTTATGTGTAAACTTCACATGCTAGGTGCAACTGTTTTCTAAATTTCTAGTCAGAGATCGAGAACTAATACAGACAACTTAAAAAATAGTGACAAGCATTGGTAAGTCACATACCTTGATCTAGGAGAAATGTGGCTTGGATGGTCTTAAGAAATTTAATCATGGTACGAAATGAGAACAGCAGGTTTAACTAACACATTTAATCCTTATATGAAATAGGATGGTATGGGATATAGTACTCAACATATTTCCCAACCTCCTGTTCTGACTAATGCTGTGAAAAAAATCACTAAATCAACAAAATGATGTATGGACAATAAATGTTCTGAGTGACTATGATTAGAAAAGCATTAACATAAGACCTTTTATATGAACTATACAAACTGGATTGTGCATTTTCCCATCTATTATTAAAGACTTTAGGTATTTCTGGATATAGGATAAAAGCAAGTAAAGTTCTTTCCCTTCCAACCCACACATTTCTGTTCTCAGAAAACCAAAATATTTTACAAATTCTCCACATATGCTTGCTTTCTTCCAACTTCCCAAAATACTGCTCCTGCATTTCTGTAAGATAAGAGCTTGCAGAGGTTGCTGAGGTGTTGTACTTGCTGTTAAGCATTCAGGGATGCTTTTAAACATGTTGTCCTAGGGGACAACTTGAACATTAGATGACAAGCAGTATAATCAGCTGCTAAAGCCAACCTATGTATTGTGCTACTTTCTGTGGCAGTATTTTGCTTGTGTCCAAGGTTTTCTTCATTCTCCCAGGATCAACCTTAAGGAAGCTTAATGAAAAACTGGGAGCATCTTTTTACATGTAAATAAACATGACTTATTGTCTTATTTCATCTGGTTTGACCCAAATCATGAGAATTCAGTTTGATGACTCTTGAGTTTCATGCTAATCTGACAAGGTATTTCAAAGTACATTAGAACATAAAAATAGAAACTTGATGTTGACACAAGAAATGAATTACTTAGAACAAGGTTCTTATAATATCTAGAGAAGATTGAATATGAATTTGATTTTTAAGCCTGAATCTACAACAGCTCAGGAGTCTACAAAATTTAGTACCTCAAGTGCTAAAGTTTTAGAAACTGCAAAGAAGTTGGTGACAGGGATGGAATATTTTTCCAGTGCAAACAACCTATTTTTTCCATCTTCCTGCAGTTAGAGTCTGCCACAAACTTTGTTAATAACATTTTGTATTAGCCATATGGGAACAGTGTAACTGAACTGAAAATATAAGTACTAATTATGTGCTTTTCATTCTTTAAAATGATGCAGAAAGCCCATTATAACCTGTTCTTTGTCACTAACTTAGTAAATTCATAGGTGAATTACACTGTTTTTCTGCGATCTCTGAAGTCTGTAAATTTTGGAACAGTTCAGAATTTTATACAAATTCTCATTTTCTTAAAATGTAGTATCACAAGATCACAGAATGGTCAAGTGTGGAAGGGACCTCTGAAGATCACCTAGTCCAACTTCCCATGCCAAGCAGGATCATGTAGAGCACGCTGCACAGGATAGCATCGAGGTGGGTTTTGAATATCTCCAGAGAAGGAGACTCCACAACCCCTCTGGGCAACCTGTGCCAGTGCTCTGTCACCCTCACATGTAGTAGCACTTTGGAGAGAAAGTAAGGCACGTAATACAGATATTTCACATCTACCTTCTATTTGCCAGGCTAGAAAGTCTTTTAACAGAACAAGCCAGTATTTAATAAGACTAAGAGAACTTCTTCCTAAGATTACTTCTTAGTACTTCTTACTTCTTAAATATGAGGTTGTTTAATAACCATGGACACTTAGAATTCTCTTAGACAAGTATAAAGAGAACATTTTGGTCAAGATTTTCTGAATGTAAATGTTTCAATGGAAAAACTGTCCCATGGTTTTTGTTTGATTGTTTGTTTTGATTTGTTAATTTAATTTAACTTAATTTTAAGCAGATTTACTTAAAAAGTTCTAAAAAGCCAACGTGTGATTCCCTCTATCTATAATTAAGTTCATTTGTTATCTACTGATGCAAACAGAATTACAGACTTGCTTACGTGAGAGAAAAGGCAATTTTGTCCTTATGGTAAGATTCCGTGTAAAGAGGAAAAAAAAGCAAAGAAAGTCACTTTCTTGTGCTCCATTTTAGTTACTTAATAGATCTATTTCTCTTATGTTTAAAGACAGCTTATACCACTTGTTTATGACCAAAGTTTAAATCATACATGACAAGCTAGTTCTTTGAGACAGAGATAATGCATAAAACCTCATGATACAGCCTTGTTATTTTGTTCTTTCCTTCTCAACTATGTTGCTTTTTTGTCCCTATTGACTGTTGTAGTAATCCATAAATATATGTACCGCTGTTTTAATAATGTAGAAGATTTACTTTCTAGCTAAGCCATTAATATGCATCATCAACTGTTTTTCAAGAACATGACTAATACATCAACAATAGTAGGTTTTATAACCTTGTCATTCACAGGGAGGCAATATTCAAAGTAACTTGATTTTCCACAGACTCACCTTTACAGTAATGATTAAGGGCTTTCAAAATCCTGAATGGCTGTCAGTTTATAAAAGTTACTTCTACAGAAGATCAGAGGAAAAAATATCCAGGCATGATTTTTTTTTTTTTTAATTTTTAAAAACAGCTGGATATCTCCACGATCAAATGTAATGCCACATTGTCAAGGTATGGGTAAATACACATGCTCTAAGGTATAACTTAGTGAGTGAAGAACACACATTTTGGTAAGATACCAGCATGAGTTACTTTCTGTGGCAGTATTTTGCAATCCATGAGAAAGAAATTCCTCAGCTGGTATCTATTGTGTGTCCAAATGAGCACACACAGAGAATCCCAAGGCATGTGTTACAGAACATGGTGCATTGGGTTTATGCAGCAAGGTTTAGACATTGCAGGAGCTGAAGTGAGGCCAGCAGCTGCCCCATGTCAGACCAGAGCCAGCTCCAGTCACCTCCAAAAGGGACCTGCTGCTGGCCAGAGCCAAGACAGGGAGTGATGCTGGGTAGGACTCTGGGAGAGCAGATTGAAGAAATGAAAAAAAAAAAAAACCTGATGCACAACAGCAGCTGGGAGAGTGAGCAGTGAGAACCAGCCCTGCAGACCCCCAGCTCAGTGCAGCAGGAGGGCAGGAGGTGCTCCAGGCAGGCAGCAGCAGTTCCCCTGCAGCCTGTGGAGAGGCCCCTGGTGGAGCAGGCTGTCCCCCTGCAGCCCATGGGTCCCACACGGAGCAGATCTCCACGCTGCAGCCCATGGGTGGAGGAGCCCCCGCTGGAGCAGGTGGATGTGGCCTGGAGGAGGCTGCGGCCCATGGAGAGCCCCCGCAGGAGCAGGCCCCGGGCCGGAGCTGCAGCCCGTGGAGAGGAGCCCACGCAGGAGCAGGGGTCTGGGGGGAGCTGCCGCCCGTGGGGGACCCGTGCTGAAGCAGTTTGCTCCTGGGGGATGGACCCCGTGGTACGGAGCCGTGTGGGAGCAGTGCTTGAAGAGCTGCTGCCTGTGGGCAGCCCCCGCAGGCTCAGTTGGGGAAGGACGGCATCCGTGGGAGGGACCCCATGGGGAGCAGGGGCAGAGAGTGACTGTGAAGGAGTGGCAGAGACAAAGTGTCAGGGACCGATCGCAGCCTCCATTCCCCGTTCCTCTGTGACACTCAGGGCGAGGAGGTAGAAGAGGGTGGATGAGGAGAGAAAGTGATTTTAGTTTGCATTTAGTTCTCACTGCTCTAGTCTGTTAGTAAGTTGGCAATAAATTAATCTTTCCCGTGCTGAGTCTGTTTCACCTGTGACAGTAACTGGTGAGTGGTCTCCCTGTCCTTATCTCAACCTATGAGTTTTTTTTTTCATCATGTTTTCTCCCCTGTCCTGTTGAGGAGGGGGAGTGAGTAAGAAACTGTGTGGTGCTTGGCTACCTTCTTGTGTTAAACCACAATGCATGTTAGAGGAGTATGATGCAGTAGGTCTCATTCTTACAGAAACAATTTTCTGGTTTGTTCTTAGTGTTTGTTTCCTCCCCAGACATTTTACACTAGAATTTGCCCTCTGCTAACTTTATGATGGTGCTTTGAAATGATCTACACAATAAGGAATGTTGGAGCTGATGCTGAACCACAGTATTGTTATTTCCCACAGAATCTAGGAACGGCGAGCAAATTATAGACCCCACTGTATTCCCACCCATTTGTGAATCTAGAGAGCAACCATGCATTAGATGTGTCAGTGACAGTAAGTGTGATATAATGGAGAGATATAAAATAATATAAGTGGGCGTGACTATACTTTTAGAAATACAATCTAGACAAGACAACTAAAATATGTGAAAAACGTGAGCTTTTGCAAAACGTCATTTATCATTTCCATATGATGTTTTATGTGTTATCAGAAACAGAAATGGTTAGAGTATTTTGATTCTGTAACTAAACAGATAAATTTGATAGGCAGGTGATACAGAAAGCAGATTAAGTTTTGATTCAATAGAAAAGATTAAAAAACAAACAAACAAAACACAACAACTGTTATTGAGTTAGATCCTTCTCTCCTTTCTTCATTTAAATTAAGGTCCAATTTAAGTGGAAAAATGTTGCTTTCCAAAAGGAAATTGAAAGAAGATATTTAAGAATTCATGTGTGTCATAAAGACACATGCAGAATTCCGTGCAACATTTTAAAACAAATATTACTAGCAGATGACTGGTATGTTACATTTCCTTCCCAGGTACAGACAGCGTTTTTATCAGCACATGACAAGAAATGATAAAATTAATCTTTTTATGTTTCTACAAATCCATATTCAGTACTGGAAATAGAACTGAATACAAGTCCACAAAATTTGTGATGTTTTGGCCTTTGACTTGATTATCCTGCTGAGATGCCACTGTGCTTGACATGGTATCTCATTAGGCACAAAGACAGATTTCCATGTAGGAAATACAGAGTTTTGCTCATTTTGGGGAAAGGCATTATTTAAAGGCACAGAAGGCAAAGGGACTTTTCCACATTGCAGGAGGTCAGGAGAGGGAAAAGGTGATGTACGTTTTCTGCAGAAGCAGTTTGAATGATAAGGAGTTTCTAGAAGCCAATGTGTTGATAACAAGACTGACTATGGAGACATTTAGGAAACCTACCACTATAACCCATGGCTTTGGAAGCATAAACACAATCTTCCTCCCAGTACTCTCTGGAAATTGAATGCAGTGGAAAATCTCAGCAACTGCTGTGAGATAAGTATCGTCTAGAGAACTGGAAGATATAGGAGAAAAGTGATGAGGCTACATAAAATTTAAAATGTAGGCATTTTGCTATAAATGTGTTTTCTAAAGATCATAGAGTAGATAATCTTATTCAAGGAGGCAACTTTCTCTGAGCTGAGAGCTTAAAAAGAACAGTTTTGTTTTTCTGCTTTATCATGCACCATCTCATTGCTTTAAGCAATAATAGGCCTGAGGTGGGCTTATATGTTAAAAAGGGAGAATGAAATATTTCCCCTAGCAACAGAGGCATAACATATAAAGGCTGTCACACCTGAAAATAGTGTGACAAAGACATAGGGTGGTGAATCTGAAGTTATTACCTAAAACTTTCCTCTCTCTCCAGATGTAAGCAGTTCATAAGCAGAAGGCAGCTGCTGAGCTATCTACTCCTCCATCTTTGTTTCACCATCACACTACTGCAATGTGATAGCTGTTCATATTTGAAAATTCCCATAGTAGAGTACCAAGCATGTGTGTCATTGTAACCAAGACAACACTATGGTTACTAGGGGAATTAAAACAAAGAACTAAACACCCAGGACAAAGCAAAACTCAACAAAGCAAACCAAAACCAAAACCAAAACCAAAAAACAACAAACCTCAGTCAACCAACCTCAGTGTTCAATGTTTGGTATGTCTTAGAATTATGTGTATTGCATAATTTAACATACCAGCTCTTTTTCAAATAGCACAGTTCTTTGCTAAACCTTCTGGATTCACAACACGATTTTGATTCATTAAAGTCTTACATTGAATAAAATTAATTGCTCCAAGAGATCTGGCTCTCCCATGAGTGCACACCCATTAGTGTTATAAATCAGATCAGATGGATCTTTGGAAGCACCCTAGTTGCTTCCACTGGGTGTGCTTCTGTTCACATTATGGAGTGGTCTCTGAATGCATGGACCAGAGTTCTTTCACTTGACTTTGGATGGGAAGTTGCAACCCAATAAAATACTTAACACTGTTCAGACACCAATGGAACAGGCTGCCCAGGGTGGTTGTGGAGTCTCCTTCTCTGGAGACTTTCAAAACCTGCCTGGATGCATTCCTGTGTGACATGATTTAGGTGTTCCTGCTCTGGCAGGAGGATTGGACTAGATGATCTTTTAAGATCTCCTCCAATCCCTAACATTCTGTGATTCTGTGTGTGATTCTGTGACGACAGCCATGTAGCAATGTAGCTGGTATGACCTCAGCTGCAACTGCTTTTCTCTGCAGATCTCTCTTCTTGGTGTTACTCTCTTTCTCTGTGGCTAAACTCTATTAAACTTTGAAATGAGTAGTACTTCAGATAGCATGCTCTTTAATGTTACTCGTGTTATGTGGCTGCTATTTAACCACAGATGACATCTTGTAAGCAGCTAATAGAAAATGTACTGTAGTAAAATTCAGGATCAACCAGCTTATAAAAGAAGCAGTTACTGAAATCCATATCTCTCACCGTTCTACTCTGTGGCTTGTAAGAAGTGAGTTGATGGCTGACCCCACCCAAATTACTAAAGATAGGTAGAATTACTAAAGATACACTGCTGAAGGTGCAAACACAGTTTATATTCTGAAAACAAAACAACCAAACAACCATAAAACAGTGTCAGACAGTTCTTATTTAGAAGTAAAGTTAAGCGACAGAAACTACCTACACTTCTAGTAGTAAAAATATTAAAAAGATGTAGCATTAACTGAGCTTTAGTGTGATAGAGAAACCCGAATGGAAAAGCTCTTGAGTTTTTAAAATCAACTAAAACAGAATGAAGATATAAACACACAGACAATAAAGCACACAGATAAATATGTGTTCTTTATTGTTTCTTGTAGAAATGCTATGGAATAGAATTGTGATATTTTGCCTTTTGTGATATCACTTGAAATATAAAATAATTAACTTTTGACCCTACATTGTCTTAAAATGTCCTTTATTTTTATTTCCACAAATGGTCCCATGACACAAAACCAAAGAGAATTTTGATCATTTTCTTTGAAAAACTGAAAGTTCAAAATGAAAATGGCTGCTTCCTTTGTGGGTTTCTGTTTCAATAGAAAGTCTTTTCTATTAGGTTTGAATTTTTTTTTGGCTCCTGTTGTAATGTGGATTTTTCATTAAAACTTAAGCTATTTTTTCAGAGGGGAATGGTAATCTGGCTGCTGCCCAGTTATGGAGAAATAATATTCAGGTAATCAAATACCACAGAGATGTGTCTGGTCTATGAATAAAACAGAAAGGCTGGGAAAAGAAAAAGTATCTGTCTCCTCACCAGACAGGTACCTAAATGAGGAAGTCCTCATCTACACAGGTGTGCATGACAGAAGTTATCACCACAGCCAGGCAAATTTCTTTCAGAGCAATGCAGTTCAAAACTGGATTTTGTTAACAGTGATTCCTTAGCATGTACAACTGGGCATGTGTACTTAAAAAAAGAAATCTCAGTATCAAGGACTAAAAACCATTTTAGTTTTCTAGTTGGCTAATTGGAGCAGTTCAGGACATTTGGAAAGGAAATTCAAATAAAATTATTCTGTCTCTGTTAATGGTATGGGTTCTAATATGTCATCTGCAATGAGTTTGAAAAGCTCTCAACTTCATTAAGGCTTTGCTCAGCAGCTGTCTAGGAATAACATATTTTTCTGGCTTCGTTCTTGGACGAGCACCTTTAGAGGCAAGACATGCCTGTCAAAATACTTTTTCTTCAAAATGTTATTCAGACTTTTTCATCTTTTGTTATGAGATTCTGACCAGGATCTTCAGTGCAGTGTGCTGCAAGACATGAATCTATAGTGTTCTGCATCTGTAGAGTCAGTGAAATAATTTTTGGCTCTACTTATGACTGGCCAACAAGAATAGACAACAAAGTGACTGTGGCCATTTCCTTCTCATGGGTTCAGGAATGTCTGTTGTTTGTGTATGAGATGGAGTCTGTTTCCCTTTAATATAAGGCAAGTTAACTTAATTCACTTATGCAAAAGTGAAATTGTCTGTGGATCTCATCTCACTGTGGAAAAGTACTGCCCCAGAGAACCATTGCTGCTGCCTTGCATAATAATTCATGTAATGAACGTCCATTTATGGATTTAGGGCATCCTAAATAAATAAAGGGGATCCTTTATGGGTAAGATGTCAAAGGTGATTTTACAGTTCTTTCCTCTAAATGGAAGCCACACACAAGAATGTCTGTAAGAAGTCTAAACCAGAGTTAATACTCTCCAATCTTCCCTGGTTCAGCCCTTTCCATCCTTGGGATGCCAGTAGCCAGTGGAGTTAATCCATTTGAAAAGCATCACAGGATTTTATTGTTCAATTGAGTTTAGGAATCTTGTCTCTTCTCACTCTGACTTGAGGACGGTCACATAAAACACGAACCATTCCATTTTTATTTTAAAAATACCTGACATACTCAAGCAATGTGGAGTTTTTTTTTTTTTTTTTTTTTTTTATTATTATTGTTCAAGAGTAATGAGTTGTCAGACTCCTCCCCACAATTCCCTTTACATACATCATCTTTCATAAGAAGCAGCGCTGCGGTGACATTTAGAAAATGTTGTTCTAGTGCATGTGTACATATTTTTAAAGGGACTAACATTCATGGAGTAAGATTGCTTAAGCAATATGAACAAAGCTCATTTATTTATGTACACTTCATATAGCAGCTGCGACGTGTAAAAGTTATGCTTCATTTCATTATATATGGTAGAACACAGATATAATACTTTCTTTACACCACTGGCACTTGACTAGAATTACTATACCCACTCACACAGAAGAGAACTGTAACTCAGTACTGAAAGGTCATCTCTAAAATCTTGGCCATGGAGAGCAGACTCATATCACAGTGAGTGTGCTGTGGGAGTGTTTGGAAACCCCAAGAAGAGGGCTGTGAACTTTTTCCATACTATGGGACAAAGTCAGAATGACTTGTTGCATACCAGTGTGCGAAGAAGGGGGATAATGAGGGACCCACCAGGGACAACTGGGAACAGTACCAGCCATAGGAGCAGTGCCTTTGATAGAGCAGCACTGCAGGGAGCAGATGACTAAGAAATAATTAATTTTGCTGTATCTCAGGGCTCATAAACAAATTCCTCTGCACTTAGTGGGCAGATGTACTGTAGGCTTGAGTTTTGAACCAAATCTCTCTGTAGCAAGTTACATTGCATTTTAGGCAGTTGCCTCGAATCATGTGCTTAAATTCCTATCTGCTAAATTCAGAACTGAAGGATAGGGATGGAAATTGCTCTCCTCTCATGCAGGGTCCAGAATAGTACCTCACATTCAATTTTCTTCTCCTTGTACCTGCAGAACAAAAATACTTAAAAAAGTGAAATGACACCTCCCTGCACACTCTATACACATTTCTCCCCCATCCCCCAAATGATGCAAATAAACCTATTTGTTTACACTGCACATATAGCTGAAATGGTAGGGCAATAGGGAATTAATTGAAGAACTTTGCAGACAATGTAGACCCTTATGAAAAGCAACTCATCCATTAAATTACTTGCAAAGAAAATGGTAATGGTGATTGGAGCCCTACTGGAAATAAAGGCCAAATGAGATAGAATGAATAATTCGCAGGATTTATGTCCAGCATCATATTTTCCAGATTCTCTTGTATAACTAAACCAGCCTGAGAGGAAAAAAAATACAAAATTTCTGAAGGAAAAAGTGTGTTAAAAGGAAAAGAAAATGAAGTTTCAAACATCTCTGAGAAAGACAAAAGCAGGAATGACAGCAGCAAAACAAACAGCATTTCTCATGACTACTGCTACTTTAACACCTGACAGATCGGATATATCATAGCTTATCTCTGAACCTAATTTTTGTCCTCTCTTTCTACATACACACAAATTTCACTATATCTGCCATTTTATGAGGAACAAATTGAGGCACAAGAACGACAAATTTTTCACTGGTGCCAACTTCTTTGGGTATGAGCCCATAGGAATGTACGGGCATCTTGACTGTCTGGCAAGTATCTCATTGCTCAGATCATATTTCCCTACTTCATTAGTGGAGAGGGGCAAGTAAGGAAGGAGTGAAATCCTACTGCACTGATGTACTCTTGTGTTGGAAGGACTATGGGACTGCTGTAGTTGTGGGGTGCAGGGATGGATCATGGACAGATCATGTACAGTCTGTGCATCATCTGGACTGCTGCTTTGTACAATACCACAATCTGCAGAGGCTCCTGGCTTGTAGGAAGGATGGCTGCTTGTAAATGTGGTTGGAAAAGCCAAACATTTCAGGAGGCAAAAGTCCTCATGAAGTCAGAAAAGGTTTGCAGATTGTATC
This sequence comes from Oxyura jamaicensis, assembly GCF_011077185.1. Taxonomy (NCBI): domain Eukaryota; kingdom Metazoa; phylum Chordata; class Aves; order Anseriformes; family Anatidae; genus Oxyura; species Oxyura jamaicensis. The sequence goes on from NC_048893.1 coordinate 129,129,071, forward strand.
TCTTCCCTGCCTTTTCTCAGTACTTGCAGTACAGAACCCTGGATACAGAAAAAGACATGTAAAAGAACTTCATCCAGCCTGAATCTGACAATAAAAAAAAATGACTAAGGAGAAAGACAAAAGAAAAACATTTTTTTTTTTTTTTTTTTTTTTTTTTGTCCCTCAATTTTTGAACATTACAAAAATGTGGTAAGTAAGGTAAGGTATTCCATGTTCAGAAAGTCAGGGTTTGCCTGGGGCTTTCATTATAACATTGCTTGAGGGAAGGATGAACAAGATGAATAATTAACACGTTGGCATGTTACTTTGGCTTGAGAGTAATGCTGTACATAATAGGTGTTAGACAGCATGAATTCAGTCAGATATTCAGAATGCAAGTATTGCCACTTGGCTGAGATAGGCTTACTTACTGGGGGTCATTTAACATACTGGGAGAATTTGTTTGCAGATGGATTATCTAGAAAAATGTGCAAAGGACTCAGGTGGTACTCTATGTGCTGGTAATTACCTATGACTACACACAAACACATACATACCTTTCTGATTAATGCTATAGGAAGAGATGTCAGAAAACTGATCTCCTTCTATGACAAAGTGTCGCGCTGGGTGGACGAGGGAAAGGCTGTGGATGTGGTCTACCTTGACTTCAGCAAGGCTTTTGACACCGTCTCCCACAGCATTCTCCTCAAGAAACTGGCTGCTCTTGGCTTGGACTGGCGCACGCTTCGTTGGGTTAGAAACTGGCTGGACAGCCGGGCCCAAAGAGTTGTGGTAAATGGAGTCAAGTCCAGTTGGAGGCCAGTCACTAGTGGCGTCCCCCAGGGCTCGGTGCTGGGGCCGGTCCTCTTTAACATCTTCATCAATGATCTGGACGAGGGCATTGAGTGCACCCTCAGTAAGTTTGCAGATGACACCAAGTTAGGTGCGAGTGTCGATTTGCTCGAGGGTAGGAAGGCTCTGCAGGAGGATCTGGATAGGCTGCACCGATGGGCTGGGGTCAACTGCATGAAGTTTAACAAGGCCAAGTGCCGGGTCCTGCACCTGGGGCGTAATAATCCCAGGCAGAGCTACAGGCTGGGAGATGAGTGGTTGGAGTGCTGCCAGGCGGAGAAGGACCTGGGAGTGATAGTGAACAATCGGCTGAATATGAGCCAGCAGTGTGCTCAGGTGGCCAAGAAGGCCAACGGCATCCAGGCTTGTATCAGAAATAGTGTGACCAGCAGGGCTAGGGAGGTGATTGTCCCCCTGTACTCGGCTCTGGTGAGGCCGTACCTCGAGTACTGTGTTCAGTTTTGGGCCCCTCGCTACAAGAAGGACATCGAGGTGCTTGAGCGGGTCCAAAGAAGGGCGACGAAGCTGGTGAGGGGCCTGGAGAACAAGTCCTACGAGGAGCGGCTGAGGGAGCTGGGCTTATTCAGCCTGGAGAAGAGGAGGCTCAGGGGCGACCTTATCGCTCTCTACAGATACCTTAAAGGAGGCTGTAGAGAGGTGGGGGTTGGCCTGTTCTCCCACGTGCCTGGTGACAGGACGAGGGGGAATGGGCTAAAGTTGCGCCAGGGGAGTTTTAGGTCAGATGTTAGGAAGAGCTTCTTTACTGAAAGGGTTGTGAGGCATTGGAACAGGCTGCCCAGGGAGGTGGTGGAGTCACCATCCCTGGAAGTCTTCAAAAGACGTTTAGATGTAGAGCTTAGGGATATGGTTTAGTGGGGACTGTTAGTGTTAGGTTAGAGGTTGGACTCGATGATCTTGAGGTCTCTTCCAACCTAGAAATTCTGTGATTCTGTGATTCTGTAAAACCAACACCTTGCTGAGCAACTGAGCAAGTTGAGACACTGAGCAACTTTTAATCACGTTTATGCTGGCATTTCTTCTGTGCCAGACCTTTCTGATTGATACACATGGAATATTGCCGGATATTTCTTCTTGAGCCAGCGCCTCTCATGAGACATGGAACAGTCTTGAGCACCCACTTGTCTGAGTGCTGAAAACTTGAGACACTGGTGAGAAATTAGATCAAAGAGAAGCGTCTAAGTCGCCATTCACTAAATAAGTGTAAGGAAATAAAAGCCGTCATGCTGAACTAAGCTAACCTTTTCCCTGAAGGTGTCCACTCACTTAATCCTATATTGGGAATGATAGGCATAAACTGTCCAGCAGGTGATAGTCTAGAGACTTCAGACAAAGATTATACCTCATGCTCAGTAGAGCCTTGGTGACCCTATCTGTTGTTAATTCACCCAGTTCACCCAGTCCCTTTTCAGAAGCCACTTTTTAATTATCTTTTCAAATATCCTGTGGCAATGATTTCCACAGAGTTCTCTCTACACATTTTGAATATGCAGTTTTTTTTTTTTTTTGTTTTTGTTTTTGTTTTTTCTTGTTGCCTAGTGAGCCATCAGCTCTCCACTGGTTCTTGTTCTTTGAATTCTATGATTTTCTGATTTTATAGACCTCAGTCACCATAAATTTAATTTCCAGTCATCTATTTTCCAAGCCAAAGAGCTAATCTTGCTATTGTTTCAGAGTCCCCAAAACTTATTTGGTTTTTAATCACTGACCTGATGTCAGTGATCTGAGGTCTCCCCCAACCCTGCCGGTCCCTGCTCAGGCCCATAGGGGTCTTCAACCTGACCTTGGACCAGGACCCCACACCAGCACCCATGGCTGTCAGCCCCCACCTCAGCAAGGCCACAACAGGGCCAGGCTCCAGCTCAGTCTTTGCCCTTGTCTGCCCCTTTGCCCTTGTCTGCCCCTGGCCCCAGCTCATAGCTTGTTAAGGACCTTGTCAGTAGGACCCAGGCTGTTGAGGACCCTGTCACCAGCAGCTGTCACTGCCTGCCCTATGCAGGCCCTGGGGCACTGCCCCTCAGAGAGGGCATGGCCTGTGCTGGGATCACCCTGGGCCTCTGTCTCCCTGGCCCCAAGGGGCAGCTGATCCTTGCTGTGGTTGGCAGCTTATTTATTTGGACAAAACCCCGTCCAAGAGCTCTCTCCTACAGTGGTACTATCTAACTTAGTGCCCATGGTAGCACTTAGGGTTTTTCCCCTAGCCTCTATGTATTAGTGTGCATGAATCTTAAATAATTTGCAAGAACTCACATTGTTTTTCTCATGTCTTTTTGGTGAAATCATAAACATTTAATTTGTTTTAGAGACCCAAGTAATTCACCAATTCTCTTGCAGTTTCTCAGTCAGTTATAAACTGAATAATTTTGTACCAGCCACCATCTCTGTCACCTCGTTGGTTACTCCCTTTACCCGAGTCTTGTCTTGTTTTCTCCACAGGGGTCCCACTGTTTTCGTCCCACAGCTCAAGAAAGAAAAACAAACCTTTTATACCTTATTTCTTCTGCCCTCTGCCATCCAAGGAGTTTCAGCACTGGGAACTGAGATTGAAATATCACATGCCAGCAAAGAAAAAGGTAACATTTTTGTGCTCATGAAGAGCAGGACTTGCTGTAATAGACTGCTTTGCTTTTTAGCAGTATTTTTACTCTCTCTACACAATTTGACTTAAACACATTAGCTAAAATATAGAGTTGATCAGTGCCCATAATCTTAATTTAGATGTGCATTACATTATTTAAGAAGCTGACAGATTTTGACAATGCCTACAAAATTTCCTTCAAGAAATAAAATAGGTTTCAGCACTTATGTCATCAGTAGTAATGTGAAAAACATTAATTGTGTCTGCTATTTTTGTGGATATGGCCTTTTCCAAGTTTCCTTGCAGCTGTGTGAAGATTATGGCAATTCACATTCTCTGGGCTTGTTTTCTGGACATGTTTTCCAATACTTCCAAGGTGATTTTAGTAAAATTTCATTTCAGGTATTTCCTATATTATGTATAGTCCTTTCTGGAAGAAAGGTGATAAACAAGTATGTCAGCTGTCTTGTGGCACATGAAAATATTGTTAATATTAAGAAAAAAGTATTAAAATTAAATGTGAGGCACTTCATTTTGTGACTATGATGTACTTAACTAAACCTCGATATCAGAGCAACTCATAACACAAACTTTTTTAAAGAAACCACCAATTGAAGTAATAACCTGAAGTTACTCCTGATCTTTGTGTGCACAGGACTTGTAGAAACAAAATCACTCCAGCTATGTATGAATGGAAATAATACCACATAAAAGGTCCATTAGAAATTAAAAACATTTACAGCATGCAAGACAGGAAATCAGGCCTATGCATTCAAGAAAGAGATAATATCCTATGATTGTTTCTGTAGAAAAAAAATAATTCTACATAATCCACCATTTTCTATTTAAAGAAACTAAATTATATTCAAGAAGAATTGATACTCATTTTCTATATATACATGTGTATATATATATATGTAGGTACAAAAAACTGCTTGAAAAGTTTTTTTCCCGAAGGGTTTAAAGAGTGAGTTTGTATCATTGCACAACCACTCCACCACCAAAGCATAGAATGGAGCATAGAAATGCTGAATGTAGAAGTGACTAAAGAACACAAACATACAAACCATAGAAAAAAAAAAAAAAATCATGTCATACAAGCAGATGTTTTACAGTGGAAGATCTGGGAAAGCCTTAAGATGAAAAGAAGGTCTCCTCTTTGGTTTAGCTCCAAGAGAAGAGATTAGGGTAGATGAAAAACACAAGGACCTTGCTTAACAAGTATGGAACCTGTCAATTTCATCAGACCATTACTAGAAATATCATGCAGGAAAAAGGAAACAACAAAAGTAATGACACTAGAATAAGGAAGAAAACTATGTTGACAGGCAAACAAAGAAGCAGATGTAGAAGCCTGAGTGAAAGTACTATTGAAATGGAAAATTAAAAAAAGAACACTTTCTGGGTGGAAATTTAATTTATATTTTATTGGCAATAGGGCTAGGCTGGATCTTTGAGTCATGCATTCCCTTGTGTACAGGCTTACTGATCTGCCTAAAAGTGCATTGTAAAATTAAGTGGGGAAAGGGAGAGTACAGGCCTTTTTGTTACTTGCCTTCCCTCTGCAGTATTTTAGAGGTATAGCAAAAGGAAGAGTTGACTTGGTTCCCCATAGAATCACAGAATCACTTAGGTTGGAAAAGATCTCTGAGATCATCTGGTCCAACCTTTAACCTAGGACGGCCAGCCCCACCATTAAACCTAAAGCTACATCTACACATTTTTTGAAGACCTCCAGGGATGGTGACTCAACTACTCCCCTAGGCAGCCTGTTCTAATACTTCACAACCCTTTAAGTGAAGAAATTTGTCCTAATATCCAATCTAAGCCTCCTCTGCTGCAACTTAAGGCCATTTCCTCGTCTTATCACTTGCTACTTGGGAGAAGAGACTGATCTTCACCTTGCTACAGCCTCCTTTAAGGTAATTATAGAGCGTGATAAGGTCTCCCTGAGACTTCTTTTCTCCAGGCTGAACAACCCCAATTCCTTCAGCCACTCCTCAAAGGTCTTGTGTTCCAGACTCTTCACCAGCTTTGTTGCCCTTCTCTGGACTCACTTGAGCACCTCGATGTCCTTCTTGTAGTGAGGTGCCCGAAACTGAACACAGTACTCGAGGTGCGGCCTCACCAGAGCTGAGTACTTGGTGTCAGTCACTTCCCTGGTCCTGCTGGCCACACTATTTCTGATACAAGCCAGGATGCCATTGGCCTTCTTGGCCACCTGGGCACACTGCTGGCTCATGTTTAGCCAGCTATGGACCAATACTCCCAGATCCCTTTCTGCCAGGCAGCTTTCCAGCTAATGGAGTGTGTAGTCCAGTACGGACATCTCTGGCACTTTGATAGCCTTTCACATGCAACCTGATAACTATCTTCAAATCCTGTCAACTATCTAAAAAAGTGTATAGAACAAAATGAAAATCCATGTCAGATGGATTAAAGAGAAGCAGGGTTGAAGAACAGTTTTGCCCATCTTGTCTTTCACTGCTTACATATGGACTCTGCTGATTCACTTCCTAATATAATATAACATCAGCTCTGATGTAAAGAAGATACAAAAGCCAGTGAAGATGAGAAAGGAATGAAAGGTTAACAGACATAAATATCATAGCTTTTGTTTAGACTTTTGCTTCTCAAGACACATCAATATTTTAAACCTGGATTTTACTTAAACAAAAAACACACACCAAAACCTCAAACACTATAGTCTGAAAGGTTCTCTAGAATCAATGAAATATTTGAAGCCTGATTGTGTAGGTATTTGTGTGCTCAGATCCTGTTGTGTGCCTTGTACTTCTTTTTGGGTTGGATGCCTCTGAGAGAGATGAAGAGCAGGCAGCTAGTGCTTGAGGAAAGTCAGGACTTCAGATCGGTATCCTCCACTTGGTTGGGGATATTCACAATAGAGGTAGGAATGCAATATCTTTTGTTTAATTTGGTTATAACTGTCAGTAATTTAACTGTCACTGGTTAGAACAGGCAGACTGACAGGCAGGCGAAATGGCTAAAATAGAGATTTTTGGGCCACTCTGCTTTGACAAATTGTATAGCCCTTGCGTGTCTGGGTGCATGTGCATTACCATTTTAGTTCAAATTAGTTGAAGCAACCCCCCTCTTTATCCCCTGTCCTGGATGTTGATTTATACCATGACATCATCTTGGAGTATGCAGAGCAGTAGTTTCTTTTTTTGGATGAAACAAAAAGGGAAGGAGAGAACCTAATGCACCACTTGCTAAGGTGAGGTGTATTCTGATCACAGGTGAGTGTAGAGCTTGCCCCAAATCAAAGTCACCAAACCAGTGTTGACTTCAGGTCCTTGGCACCAAAGCATTATCTGGCTTTCCTGATGTATTTCTACCATCCCACACTACTTGCTAACGAAAACACAGCTACAGCAGTGCAAACCACCCAGGGACTAAGATCTGTCCAGGTGCCAGTCCAGTTAGCCTAGCATATGGAAAAAAAAAAAAAAAAAAAAAAAGGCTAAAAGGCAACACTTTCCTTCTTACTTGTGCCTTTAGGCAACAGAGGAGAATTAAAGGAAAACCTGAAAACAGATGTTCTCCACCCCCTCACTTATACCATTTATAGAGTCCTGTTTACTCCTAATAGCCCCACTCATACATGTCAGCTTACTATGTGCAATTAAATCATAATACATATTTTAAACTAAATTGAGTCATGATAATCATTCATTTTGGTAACCAATGCTAATTACCTCTTAGAGAGTTAACCCTACCAATGGATGGAAAATATATATGCAATTGATAACACTTTTGCTGACAAAGTCATTTAACTGATGGCAGTGAAATCTAAGATTGGAAGCAAACCATGCCAGCCAAAATAATGATTGCCTGCTCTAAGTTTTCCCCCAAAGGCCACCTGCATAATTTATATGATATATTAAACTGTGCATATTTTAAAAGAGTTTAGCTACATTTTCAGAGTGACCTATTCAAATCAAAACAGTATTTTTCTAACTCTGGATTATAAATGTCATATAAAATGTGTTTTTCTAATTAAAAAATAAAACTATAAATGGCAGTCACCTAAAGTGAAAGAACAAAAACAGAGATACACTGGAACTTAAACAGCTTTGTTCCGACTTGGCTAAACTATTGCTGTATTTGACTTGGATAGTCTGTCTGGTTTAAGGGGTATACTTCAGCATTTATTTATTTTTTAACATTAACTTTCCCTGATGGCCTTTTAGACAATACAGTTTTGCCACATAATTTTATAGACTCTCATGTGAGAAGTGCTACTCTGCATTGATATACAGTCCTGCTCACTTATCCCAAGTTTAATTTTTCAGTAATGCAGTTATTCAAAGTAAGCTACTCTGCAGAGGCTTCCTCTGCAAGGACAATTGCTAAGTGGACAATAATAAAAAGTTAAATTGAGTATTCAAATCCCTTCATGAGCTTTCACTGGCACTCATTACAATATTTTAAATGTCTTTCATCTCTACTCCTTAGAGCATATTCTTACTGTTGCTTCAAATTTGGCATCTGCTTTTGATCTAAGAGAGATTGCTCTTTCTATTTCTTTGTACTAAGGATATCTCAGATGTTAATCCCATAGAAACTTCACTAATAAAAATTTTGTATATGCAGCAGGAGTAATACAAAATTTTAGTTGCAACAGATATAATAATTGAATATTAAAGAGACCTGATGATGGTACTTATATGGTTGCTGTATGTAAGTATTAAATTTGTGTCTGCCATCTTGAAGCATTTTCAGACAGAACTATTCTCTGTCTATTTTCTGTCACAGTGGCTTTAATGCAGCCTGGAGGTTCTCAACACTTTTGGAACAAAAGCCCATAGCTAAATACAGGTTTAAGAACCTACTGTAAGCATCCAGGACTTTCTGTTCTCTGATCAGTTATTTTATGTTATATGGTTGAAAACAAGGATGGCCAATCACAATTTATTGAATATCACAGCCAAGCCTAACCTGTCAATATATGTAAAAGAATGTTTCCATTTTCATGGTTTAGATAATCATTTATTTGTCACTGGAAAGTTGATATGAAGAAGAAAGCAGAACCTTGCCTGGTTAAAAATATAAGGATCAGGAAAATCAAAGAAAAAGAAAAGATTTTCTTAATTTCTGTAGTTAAAGAGAAATTTTATTTTTTTAAGGTGCGTGAATTTCTGAAATAGAACATGAGTTCCAACTTGGTAAATCCAAATGAATTTATTTAAAAATGAAATAAGTTACTTTGGCACATTGCTTTCCTACCACTGTAATCCTGGAACTGTCTCCTATGTATTTATGAACTGAACATGTTGAGGATTATGGTCTCCTACATGGCTGAGGAAACAACCTAATGGAGGAAGCTGTGAATGACAATGCAGAACAACAGTGCCCATGAGGCACGACTGTAAAACTAATATGTAGAAGTGAATGTATACTTTTACATATATATATATATATATATATATTACCAATGACATTTGCCCTTTACTGCTGAAATTCAAGGGTTTTTAGAATCTTTTACCTTGTCACATCCAGGCTCACATTCGGTGGAGAACTGTGAATCTTTCTATATGGGTTATGATGTCTCTTTGTGAATAAGCATGTAACTAAAATTCAAATGATTGGCCAGGTTTGGGCTTCTTCATGGTAAAAATCAAAACACGATAAAACTGTCCAGGGAGATTTTATATTTTATTTTTCATGTTCAGCTAAATTTATGAATCAATGAGGTATTTATGCTACAGCTTAGCCATACAGCACTCTACCTCATCATCTTTCTAACAAGAATTGGCTCTTAATATCTTATTTTCATTTCCTTACTCTTTGGCTAGCTTCTATTTCAAAACCAAAATCATCTGTAACCTGATGGTCATCAAATTTCTTTCTTTAATAACTTTTGAAGAACTGAAAAAAAAAGCTGAACAGATTCAAAAGATTACAAAAGGATTAGTCTGTCTTCAAACACTGGTTAAACTTTACAAAGAATTCTAAGGAAAGTTGGAGAACATCATTCATTTGGGAAAAGAATCTGTGCTGTTTGATGACATAGGTTTCTCTCAACTTTCTTGTCTTGAGTTTAGACCTTTTAACGTGACTATCTGTTTTAGTTTTTATTTTCCGGTGTTCAGAAAATTGAGAGAAAGAGCAATAACTGACATTTATACCTTTGGAAAAAATTAGGTTTGTCCTTGACACGAGTGGTTCAATGTATTGTAAGAAACAGACAGTTACCATCTTTTCCAGTCCGTCCTTAGCACTATATAAGTATTTTTAGACACTTAGATTCATTAATAGTGTGAATGAATTTGGAACATTGAGGCTGTTTCTGGAGACTTGAAAAACAGCATTACTGTTATCTTCGTTTTCAATAAAACTAGTCAGACAAGAGGATGATTACCATTTGAAAACAGTAATGAAGCAGTGAATTAATTTTATGAAAATATGATGGACTAAACTTTGACAATGATCATTGTCAGCAGTACATGTAGCTAGTTTTTGTCTCTGTTTTGAATATATTTTTATTTAACGAGGATAAAAGAGCTGCTTAAAATTAATTTTGACATAGAACATGACAAGATAGCAATCTTTGCAAAACTCATAATTCTCAGGGAAATTGTTAGCAAATTATAAACATAACGCAAAATATCAATGGCTATGATGTATTTTAAACACAATTATGTTAATAAAGTATAATCAAATATATGCAAGCAGTAGCAATTACTACTGCATATCATTAAACCATCTGCTAATTAATCCAAAGCAATAATATGGTTTATTTAATAAGTTCCAGCATTTCTCTTTGAAGATGTGTACAGAAAAATAAATGTCTTATGTCTGATGAAGCAGGAAATAATTCGAAGAGACTAGAGCTTCACAGGAGTAACTTGGAACCTCTAAGATATTTTTATTTAATTGTCACTGCTGTAATGATTTTAAATATCACCAAGCTGCTGGGAGCAAAACTTGCAATGCAAGAAGAGGAATGTAGAAGCTGCCTTTGAGTAAAAAGCAGTTCATAACAGCCAATAAATCACAGAAGAGAAGAGGTCTTCTCCAAGGCCTGAAATTATAGAAAAAAATCCTATTGATTTTGGGGAGCTGCATATGGGATGAGAACACTCAGTACCAACAGATCTGAACTTGTTTAGCTTTACTACATAATTCAGTAGAATTACGTAACTGCTCCATCTGGCTAAATACCTTGTAGATAGTGTCTGGTATTTTAAGAATCTATCAAACATTTTTGTCTGTCATCCTTAAGTTTTCTGCTACACATACAGAATACGTGTTGCTCTTACCCTTTCATGTGAGTATCTTTTATCAGTTTCCTTATTTCCTGTGTGAAAAAGCCCTTTCCATCTAGGTGCGATGATCCCACTGTAATGAAATAAAATATTTTTAGTATATTAAACTATAAGTGTAGCATTCCCTAAAGACTTAGAAAACATCCTTCAAACAGTGCATTAGTACAGTCAGTGCCAAGTCTTTTGACACAGCTTCATTTTCCTCTTAAAGAAGGAAATATGTTACATTTCATTGCTTTATGAATTTTGTAGCATTTGAACTGCTGCTTCTATAAATGTTGTATTAGCAATATTTGTTTCAAAAAGGGACAGCTTATGCAAACCTTAGGGAGAAGGAGGATTAAGTGATATTTCCACAAACGAAGACAGCAGTGTTTTTCCAGAGAAGGAATGGGAAGCAGGGGGAAGAGAAGAGCCAACTTCCATTTGCCATCTGGCAAGTCAAATGCAGAAAATATCAGCTGATAAAAGGTTGTGGTCAGACTGTCCAAATTCACTGGAACTCTACCAATAAGATAATAATTTCAGTTTTAAACCACTGTAAGGCTAGAAGCACTTCATATGGAATTTATTTGACCATAAGATCAAATCAGCTAAGACAGAAATAAGAAAAGGAGCACTTGAGTTTCCTTGGACCTTAATTTTTCAAATAAAAGAAAAACATGACCTTGCATGTCTTCTTCATTTGACCAAGACAGACAGAGCAACCAGGGTTTCTGGCTGAATTTAAAGGAAAGAGAGCATCTTGCAGCAGAAAGGGAGCTGGTGTTGGATTCCTCACAGATATGCAAACTTCTGCTCCCTAAAAGGGCAGGCTGTACAGTGTGCTCTTTGCTACCTGCCATTGGCAGCTTTTCTGAAGTCTATCATCATTACCCACTACACGAGACAAGCTGTTGTTTTTAATTCTGATGTACTCACTTGATTTCATCACAGGTATAAAGCAACCCTAATGCTGGTAGGGCTGCTATGCTACCAAGAGAGCAGCCCCGTCTGTGGTGCCTGTGAAGCAGTTAGGCTGATCCACTGACCAGTTTGCAGACCTTGCACAAAATTGGTAAGACTCTTGCATTCATCTTCTCATTTTCCTCAGCAACCTGGCTGCGATGGGAAGCTCCTTTCAACAGTTGCTCAGGCACTGAGGCCAACACAAAAGTCTCCTCTGCATGCAAACACCTGATCATGCTGAGGGAGACAATGACGAAACTATTGTCTCTGGCAGGGGGAATAACTGCAGCAGTGTGCCCAGGGTAGGACAACAATCTCTTGATAAATTTCTGTTTTTTTTTCTCCTCTTTGTGGGTGAATAGTCTTAGTGTGCTTTAATTCTCTCATGTGTCACATGAGATGATGCAGCACAACTGCAGGGAGAACATGCATGGTTTGTGCACATGACTTGCACATAAATATCATTATGTGTATTTATTCTTATTACTCAAATAACAGCTTCTGTCTCATCTTGAAGCCTTCATAGTTATGTGAAGTAATCTTTAACCTAAAAAGAAGAGGTAACATATTTGGCTTAGAGATGTCAGATGAGCTCACCACAGAACAGTCAAAGGAAGCTAGCAATTACAGCATGAAAAGAAAAAGAAAGCTTTATACAAATATAAGGCATTTATTTCTGTGAGTAATACAGGTCTAGGAATTATAATAAAAAAATCTCAATCAGTAAAAATAAAAAATACCATTAAAATAAATGTGATTTTACTGCTGTCTGGGAGTTAAAGACCCCAGCACCCACAGTTCTTAGGGAATTCAAACAGGACGGGTTACTAGATTAAAAGCAAATGTTGCTACTGACACTTTATGCAAATGAAAAAAACAAATAGTACTTTCAGTAAATAAAGCTAAAATAGGCATATTCTTAAATGCAGTTAAAATATGATCATGGTTCTTATCTTCGTGGCAGAAAATCTACAGACTTGCATAAATTAATATTATACACAGGAACTTTGGGCAAGTATTTTGTGCAAAGGAAGGATTTTTGAGGGGGTGAAGTGGAGGAAAATCTTTTGTCATGCACTGACATTCATGAAACTTGAAAGCATACAGGCTTGACAGTTTCTAAAGCCCAGAACATTATGCCTGACGAATGCTTCCACTCATCTCCTAGGCCACTCACTGTTTTCTGCACCAACATCTATAATAACTACCTTAGGCACCAACATCTATAATAACTACCAGATACAATATGTTGTCACACAGCCTCCAAAACAAATATATAGATAAATAAGTGCTTGGGTTTCTTGATTCCCTAACGGATGTAGGCACATGTAAGAGTCCAATGTTTTATCTTCATTTTTAGAGACAAATTCAAAGGAATTCTTGCAAACACCAAATACATTTTGGGGAGCTGTTACTTTGCTGTAGAGATGAGCCAAAGTGCAAATCTGGATTTAGAGGCTCAGGCATTTAGGGCACTGCGCTTGTGAGCAGGTTTCACACATTCCAAGAAAAGAAGTGAACCAGAGAATCTGGGTTTAATTTTGGCTTTGGTTCCAAGCTCTGCTCAGCAGCTGAAGGGAATGGGCTCTCTGCTTAGATTATTATAATGACAGCATAGTTATGAAAGAAGCTTTCATGCCTCCCTTCAGCTTTCCTCTGACCTCTTACTTTCTTCATTCTTTTCCACTTTTAAAACCTAAGAGTAGAAAATATATTTTTTCTTCTCTAAATTCTCCATAGAGCCCAATATGCAAGCATGCACATTTATATGCAAATCAGTTATATTAAAAATGCTGTGTGCTTTCTCCAAGACCCTGCCAGAAACAGAGCATTTATGCCTCAGCAAGTAATCCTCAGTTAAATATTCCCGTGATTTTTGAAGTGAATTACAGAGAATTGTTGAGGGTGAGAAATGACCTTTAAGCCCATAAAGAACATTAGAGGCTGATTGTTGCACACTCTTCCAGGATAGTAACTAATTGCTTCCAAAGCAATCCTAGCACTTCTGCATTTTTTAGAAATTAATCTTGTCATTTTATGAGTTCCTTATTCTTTGATTAAAACTTTTCTCCCTGTTTCAATTAACTTTTTTTTTTTTTAATGTTCTGTGTTTCTGCTTTAATTCCATCATCCATGCTATGACTAAAGATGATGCATTATCAACATTAACTTATCATACATCATTTAACATTCAAGAAGGTTTCTTTCTCTTTTATGAATACTTCCCCCCCCTCTTTTTCCTTTTTGTTAAATGCTATGAATAAATAAGTTCAGTTTGACCTTATTTCTCTAAAAAAAAAAAAAAAGTCAAAAAACAAATAAATAAAAAACTGGTTTCCTTTGAAGGCTTCATTATTACCACTGGCAATGAAAAGATAGGGATAGAAATCAGCTTTAAAAAGATTTTATGCATGGCTGGAAAAAAAATCAACATGCATTATGTGATAGACATGTTACTTCTTTGTGAGTTTAATGGCTTACTTCCTCATTTTTTTTCCCCCACAAATTTTTAACTCTACAAAAAATTAAAGAAATTCAGCTCTCTCAGGCTCAGTCAGACACATCTACTCAGAAACATTTTGTAACCCTCTGTTAACCCTGGGTGGGGAAGATACTTTGGATTTCAAGTCAAGTGGAGGAGGAAGGAGAAAAGTATGCTGTGGTAAAAGTATTTTTGATGCTGCCATGAAACACCTTTCAGGACCCACTGAGGGAAGGGGAAATCCAAGCTCATTCATCAGGGTTGATAGAAATAATGTGCTGGCACCTGCCTGGTCCACCAACATTCATGATGAAGGAACAAGCTTCCTCTTGCATGCTGGAACCTGACTAGCAAAATAATCCCTCTCCCATGTTAAGCATTGACATATCCTGCCTGTATCCATGAAAAAACTGTGGGTGCTATTTGAGCAGAAAAGCACTGCTGAGCATTAATGAATTTATAATTCCTCCTAGCCTGTACTTGGTGAAACATGACATGAGACAGCTCTGAAACAGCTTGTAAAAGATAATTCAGAAAGATTCACCAGTAGAGAACACTGTTAACCAAATTTTATATATGTAAACAATTGAAAAACAGAGGAACAAATATCTAAAGGTGTCAAAATGAAGAGGAAGTACACTCTCTGGGCTTTTATAATGTACAAAAGTCTGCAATCTGCCATGCAGAGAAAAAAGAATCTTGAGAATCCCTTGTCATCAGAGCTGCAGGTTACACAATCTTCTGAAAATACTGTAAAGTTTATCCAGAGTACTAAGTTTAAATTTGGATGCTGTTTTACTGGGCACCACTTTATCTGATTTTAGATCTTGAGGTCAGACCCTTCATTTAGGGATACTAATAAGTGCTCAAGAGAACTTGATGTGATAATCAGTCACTGTGTTTGCACCATGGAAAACTATAAAACACCAATTAAAAAACATCATTTCTGACCAAGAAAATATTTAAATGAAGTATTTGATGTTGAATCTGAAGAAATTAATGCCTTCCTTGCTGTCATACATGCTCCTGGGCCATCACCATTTAAATCAGGATAGGTAGGTTCTCAGTCTGTCCTGTAAAGCCGTCCTGACATTATGGTCTATCTTTCTGAATTCAGTCCAGTCTAATTTCAGTTTTTAATTTTGTGCCAGTTCAAATAAAAGTTTACCAGGGCCAGAGTCTAACAACTACTAAGCTTTGTTACAGGGTTATATTTATTTATTTTTAAAAGAGTAGTTAACAAAAAGCTTAGTGTCCTGGAGAATGCTGTAGCTTGGGCACCATGTGTTACAAGAAGTTAGGTTTCATGAAATACCTTTAGTTAACTTTTACTGCTGGGAAAATGAAACATCATGTTCAGCTTTGTTACCAGCTATTTTATATGAGGACATATAATTCCTCAAAAACAAGGAAGTCCTGCTGTTTTTCAGGGTGTCTAGCTGCCATCACCTTCTGCCCAAAACAACATGTTATCATGAAAATTAGGTAAAAATATCCTACCAAGTCCACGTTCAATCATTCAAAAAGAGCATCTAATTTCCTCTCTGGTCTGAGAGTGGATGTAACCATATTCTACCACCTACTCTTTTTCATTTCTATGCCCTCATCACCCAAAAAGCATTAAAAATATCTTTTTTTTTTCAAAATATATATTTGGACTTAGTAGGTGTGTGCACTTAAAATGCAGGATTCATCTAAAAATAATATTCCTTGTGGCACATTCAAGAATAACATTAGGCTGGTATGATAATGAAAATAATCACCTGAAGAAATGTAGAGGAGTGTCGAGGGAAATATTTACTACCATGCAGAGAACTTCAGCAAGACCAAAATAAGTTAGAAAATAGCTCAGAGACCCTCACGTGAATTCTGTTTTTCTTAAATGCCACTTCTCAAGGTGCAACACTGAAGCACTGAAGGCATATTTCACTCTCTCTGTGCATCTTTTCTTTTTGCGAATATTAAATTCCACATGACAGTCTTATTTTTGCATCCTCATTAAAGTCTTTTGTAATCTATTCATGTCCTCCCAAGTATTGACTTTAGAAATCCTCCTGCTTTTGTCATCTGTAAATTTTGATGCACTCCATATCAAATCAATTTTTAAATCACTAATATAAATGTTAAATAGAAAATAGCTCCCAGCAACCTCATCTGTCATATTCTGACAGGAGAATCCTTTATCATTTATTATGATCCTTCAGGGGCCTGCTTACTACCCATTATTAATCCATTTTCCCTGTCCAGTCTTCATATCTCCCCCATGACTTTTCTTACTACTTTCTTATGATCTATGTTTGGAAAAGTGCTGCTAATATATATGCAAATCCACTTCACACTGTTAACCTGTAAAGCGTATCAGATAAAGATCACATTAGTCTTCATGATATGTTTCCAGTTTTATGCTGACACCAGCTAACAATTCTTTGCTTTCAAATACCTTACTATATTGTTTAAGTATAAAAATGCTACCCCAGCTCAGACAATGTTAAGTGATGGCAACATCTGCTTTCTTAGCCTTTGCCAAAATGTCAGTGTTGGTCCTCCAATGTTAGGTTTCCCATTACTCAAAATGGAATATCAAGAGATTTCTCCTAAGTAGCTCAAATAGTTTTAGAGAAGAAATTAAGTGATTTCACCTTACTTGTTTCTCAGCTGCATCATACTTTCTAACCTGCTATAGGTTCTGCTTATACCGTCATGTTCCAGGAAACAATAAGGATCAGCTAGCTGTTCTCCCTCACTCTCAACAACTGCAGAGATCAGGCATGTGAAGTAGGCGTTTAATTATCCTGCCATTATCCCATCACCACAAAATGACTGCTTTATCATTTAGTGGGAAATTGTAGTCCTCACCTCTTACAAATACTCATTACTTTTACATCTTCTGCAGGTTATGTTGGCTTTCAACATCTTCAAAAGCATCATATAGATATGGAGGGCTTAGAGAATATTCATATCAACTGCTTTGGGTTGTTTGGGAATTCAAATTCCAGTTCTAAATTAAGGTAGAACAAAGATTTCACTCATGATGGAAGCAAAGGACAACACTCTAGTTGTGGCTCAGCCACAACATGCAGCTAAGTACCACACAGCTGCTCTCTCACTCTTCCCAGGTGGGATAGGGGAGAGAATTGGAAGGGTAGAAGTGTGAGAACTCCCGGGCTGAGCTAACAACAGCTTTCTAGGTAAAGCAAAAGCTGTGCATGCAAACAAAGTAAAACATGGAATTCATTTACTACTTCCCATCAATAGGCAGGTGTTCAGCCACTCCCAGGAAAGCAGGGCTCAGCATGTGTAATGATTTCCTTGGAAGGCAAACGCCATCACTCCCATCATCCCCCCCCTTCCTCCTCCTTTACCACAGCTTCTGTTGCTGAGCATGGTGTAAGCACTGCTCTGCAACAACTAAAACATCACTGTGTTATCACCACTGTTTTCATCGAAACTCCAAAACACGAGCTTCTATGAAAAAAATTAACAGTATCCCAGCCAAAGCCATGACAACTCCATATATAAGTCATATATGATCAGAGGTCTTTGGTCAGTTTGGGATTTTACAGAGAGAAGAGGGAAGTGGGCAGTAGCTGGAACAGGTTGGCCCTACAGGACACGCTAAGATGGGTTTCCTGCTGAGGGAGGTAAGCAGCAGTCAGCTGCACCACAACAAGCCTTACATAGCCAGACAGACCCAGGGTGCAAAGCTGCACCCAGCTCTAGGGAGGAAGAAGAGGCTGTGTGCAGGTGCAAGAAGAGGAGATCTGACAGAAGGAAGAAAAGCCCCTGGGAGGTTGTATTCAGCTTAAGATAGCTCAAGACTCCAGGGTCAACTGAGAAGTAGACTGACTCTCAGGGGTGAAGTGGCTTCTGGAACAGGGAAAGGAATGGCTGAACAAATGATCTGTCCAAAACAGATAAGTAAAGAATTTTCTACAGAAAGTGAATATACATATGGTCTTCCTTAACTTCCTCCCTCCTTATATAGTTATAGTATCTCTTTTCGGTACATATGCTTATTTTACACTGTTATTTTAAGAAGTAAAACTGTTTAACTGGGTAATTAAACAGAATATTGTTTCTACCCTTTATAGAAGCTTTTATTTTATTTTATTTTTTAATAACTGAGGGAAAGGAAGGCAAGTCACAATACATGTCATCTTCAGCCAAAAGAGTATGTACTTACTCTCTAGTAAGCAATGTTGGTTGATTTTTTAAGAACTTATTGAAATCCCAGAAGTTAACCAACTTGTTCAGGAAGGCTGGAAATTTTGGCAGGAGTTATGCTTGGCTAAGCAGGCAGCTTGTCATTGAATTAAAACACAAAAGGAAATATAAAAGATGTAGAAAAAAGTACAGGTTAAAAAAAAAAAAAAGTGGGAGAGAAAGAGATAAAGAGAAGAAAAAAGTTTAAAGAAAAAGCATTGCTTGAGTACTTCTAGATAGCTAGAGCCTGACTGGAGCTAAGATAGGTGAAGGACTTTTAGCACAGCAATAAGAAAATTTACAGTTATGCTATTTGCAAAAAAACATCTCAGGAAAAAATATGCATTCATTGATGCACATGTTGCACCATGAACCATATGGAAAATGCAGACGTAATCATCACCTATGTGTATTGTTCTCTGCAAGAAAACCTCCTCCCAGACCTATGTGCTTACTCGCATAGTTTGGGAAGGGATAGT
Source organism: Oxyura jamaicensis (assembly GCF_011077185.1). Classification (NCBI taxonomy): domain Eukaryota; kingdom Metazoa; phylum Chordata; class Aves; order Anseriformes; family Anatidae; genus Oxyura; species Oxyura jamaicensis. The sequence goes on from NC_048893.1 coordinate 129,147,902, forward strand.
TTCAGCAAACAGTGCGGGAACAACAGGTCAGAGTCTTCGTGGAGGAGCTGAAAACATTGTGATCCATGAAGCTGATGGGTTTCATATAAGAATGCTGACAGGGCTTTTCAGTGTAATGGTGATATTATAATCTGTTAAAAATATGGCAAACAGGGCAGGTCTCTGATAAGTGGTAAAAAGCTAACACTTTGCTTGTTTTTAAAATAGGATGATGGAGGACCCAGAGAGCTGTAGGCCAATCAGCCTTGCTTCAGTCCCTGGAAAAATCATAGAGCATGTTCTCTCGAAACTAACTTCCAAGCATGTGAAGGGCAAGAAAGTAATTAAGATCAGTCAACACAAATTTACTAAGGGCAAATCTTATTTATCAACCTGATGGCCTTCTGTAGTAGAATAATTGGTGATGTGATGAATGATGTGGAGAGTGGTGATTTCAGTAAACATTGATTTCAGTGAGGCTTTTGACACTGTCTCACAGTATACTCATCTGGAAACTCAGGAGGTATGGGCCGGAGAAATAGTCTGCTAGAAGACTGGATGGAATAGCTTGCATGGAGAATAGTGATCAGTAACTCGATGTCCATCTGGTGGAAGGTAATGAGAAGAGTATTCTTGTACATGGACACCAGAGGTACATGTTATTCATTGTCGTTCTTAATGACCTAGATGGTGACACAAAAATCATCCTTGGTAAATTTATAGATTATGGGGAATGCTTGATACACTATACGACAGTTTCAATCCAGAGACACCTTGGGAAATTTGAGAACTGTTCAAACAGAAACCTGATGAAGTTCACCAAAGAGAAGTACAAAAGTCTGCATCCAGGATAAGTATTCCCATGTATTAGTACAGCCAAGACATAACAGACTGACCAGAAGCCCTGCTGAAAGGGACCTCACTAAAAAGTTCATTACATTGGACACTTGGATTAATATGAAGCAACATCATGTTCACATCACAAATAAATCAAACTATGTAATGAATTTCGCTAGGGAGATTATATCCAGCAGACTGAAGAAAATAAATATCTGCCTCTACTTGGTCTTGGCAACCTCTGCAATACTAGGTTCAATTTTAGTTCTCCTATTTCAAAAGCAATGGCAGGAAAATTGGGGAGTGTTCAGCTGTGGATTACCAACACAGAACTGTGACATGTGACCTACAGATACTGTGTTGAGAGGACTTTAGCCTACTGAAGAAGAGTCTAAAGGGCAGTTTAATTGCAACCTACAAAACTTGAGGGGTAATTACAAAAATGGTGGAGCCAGTGTATTCTTTGTAATGAAAGACAGCTCAGTGAAGACCTGTGGTCACAGAACATGTCTTGGTAGTTTCAGCCTGCACATTAAGAAAACCTTCTTCATCAGGAGACCAATGCAAAAGTAATAATGGGGCCTGGAGGTATTCAAGAAGTGACTGGACAAAAGGGTTTGCTGATGTTGGGAGTAGTCCCTGGTTTGAATGAGAGGTTGGACCAGGTGACCCCAAGACATACATCTCAGTGAAAATTTCTATGATAACAATCACTTATGACAACGAATTTTATGTATGAATACAACAGGTAACTGAAATATAATGACAATAAAGATCTCTAGATTTGGCAGATATACAAAAGCCGTTCACTCTCCTCATATTGCACAGTAGTCTTGGGAGCCTGAAAATCTGAAGAAATTAAGGTAAGCAGGTCCTGGGTGTAGAACAGTCATATCTTAAAAGAAATGGACTTGCCCTCAAGCAAATTTCAAAACTCCCTTTAAAGAATTTTTTTATATAAACATAAAAAAGGAGGAACTGAAAGATAACAAGATGTGGTAAGGCAGGCTCCCTATTAGTACGTATAAAAACATAGCTTCAAATATTGTCTGCATTTTGTAGGAGCTGAAAGAAAAATATAGAGCATCTGCCCCATGTAGCTCTCCCAGGAAGTTCTCAGCCACTTATATAGCATGTGAATGGAAAATATTGACACTAACAAGCAGTAGACAGAAACTCTCTCCTGGCAGACAATGATTTATCTTGAGATTTTCACTCTTAGATTGTTACTGATGACGACAATAACTCTCTGTTGGTACAGAGGCATTGGTGTTCAGGAAACTACAGTCACTGCAGGACATGGTAGCACCTTTCCATAATGACTATGGTTTGCTTTCGTACTTATGTAGATGCATTACTAGGTCCTGAATCGGGCATTATTTATAGGGAAACTGACTCTCCTTGTCTCAGCAAGGCAGACCAGAAGAAAATCAGAAGTCACACATCCAGGCTTCTGGTCTGCCTGCAGTCATTCCCTAGAACAACTTCCAAAATTGTTACCAGATCAAGAAGGATACTCAGGGTATGTGGGTTTTAAATTATTTTAAGACCACAAGTTGCACACTGGTAAAACAGTTGGCCAAGAAACCATGTTCTATACTATGATATCCCCCCTCCCCCCCCCGTTTTTTTTTGTTTTTTTTTTTTTTTTTTTTTTTTTACCCAACAGAAAATGGAGCTGGGATGCCTCTCACAGGCTTTGTTCATATCTGCTAGTCTCATCTGCTATGTCTCAGGAAAGTTACAGCTAAGATCTTTGAAACATTAGCGTTGAAGTAGTGCTGATAAAGACTGCCTCAAATAAGGTATCTGATATGGACTAGAAGCTATTTAAATTTAAAAGAAACTGAAAGAGATGAAAGCAGTAAGTGACTCGGAAATACATGTTCAACAGGAGCCATGCATGTGTTTTATCTTACAATTCTGCTTACTGAATGGATAAGGATGCTTTTTGACAGGTTATTTCATTTGATGTTATAGCAAAACAGAATATGCTTCTTACAGGGATATTACTACAATACCCCAAAAGGTCCTTTGATTCAAATGTTGATCTGATTCAAAACTAACAAAGCACGATCACAAGAATAATTCATCTTTCTGGTGCTACCTCTTTTCCACAGGCTGTAAATTGTACTAGACATAATTTTAAATTGCTCTTGGGAAGAAGAGCCTGATAAGTCATTATGTTTGTAGCAAGAAGTTATGCCTCAGTACTACTGCATATATCTAGCCTTCTCATGCAATCTAGAAAATATACAATAAATCAACATACTCAAAATATTTAACAGAATATATCTCTTCCTATTTAGGAGAAATTCTATGTTAGCTTGATTGTTAAAATTATATTTTTTCATAAAAAGATTGATCTAATAATTGCGACAACAAAGTTCATCTACTACATACTGAGTATTAGTGGAGCTCCCTCTTCGGCCCATTTGGTGTTAGACAGGAGCATCCCTGAATGGGAACCATGCAAGTTTTTGGAGTTTTTCCATAGTCCAGGTGTAATCACTGAGTTGGGATTATAAGGCATCTTCTTGGACTGTGTATTCTCAACCTAGCAACGGTCCACAGACTGTTTTCTAATTTAAAATTGCTCTTTTCAACAGCACCACTTTTGGCATGTGTGCTCCTCTCTTTGCAAATTATCTTCTCAAAGGTAATTTTCATTCAGATGCACTTAACAAAGATCAGCATTTACCTTTGAACTATTTGTCCATGAGGAAAACACAAGAAAGCCATTGTGGACAATACTTGATTTGCATTTAGATAAATGTGCATCATGAAATAGCAACTATATAGCATCCATACATATACATTTAAGTAGGAATGGAGAGCTTTCAGATCATTGCAGCCTTAAAAAGCAGAATTACAATGCACTATTTTTTTGTGGTTATTCAAAGAAAATACACCACCAGGAGGACTATATGGAAAGATTGATGACCTACTGCAAGCAGCTTTCACAGCAGCTGTCACACAGGACCAGAACAAAAGAACCTGAATCTTGAAATATCCACAAAAAAAGTAAACAGAAACCATTAAGGGAAATCACAGTACAGATGTACAAGGAATCATAACACTCCTTTTCTGGTCTGTTAAAATGAAAGAAAAAACATCTAATTCATAACCTAGCTTCTTGAACGCATGAATATGTCAGTGGACACAAATAAACACAGTATACCAAAATTCACAAATTCTAGACAGAAACTGAACAACTTTCCAACCCAGAAAGAAAAAGGACAAATCCCAAAGCAAAAAAGGTACAATATAGCTATAATGTTTGGAAATGAACTTTATCTGAAGTCCATCTCAGGCTCCGATGCCACACTTTGTAAAGAGCTCTCTTCTTTAGTACTAATATTTCTTCAGAAACGTGATAAATTACTTGACAGGTTGAAAAGTGTAGGCAAACAAAGGTAAAGTGACTCATAGAGTAGCTTTAGCTATTCTGTCCACAACAAAAAGGATAATTTTCTTATAGAATAGTTCTGCTCATAGTTGCACTTAAAGTGGACCTACGTTGTCTGAGGACAACATCAATATCAGATACTACCACAAGAGATATGGAAAAGCTACATCATTTATTTGGGAAAATGAACAAAAATACTTTAAAATGCATGTGTGATACAGAATGCACATAGAAATGTTTTAACCAGCTCTTGAAGTTATTCCTCTATTTTCAGCCATGATTTTGTCAGTGTAACTAATTGCATCATTCTTAGCAATGTTCATGTTTGGCTGTCAGGTCAACTCAGCTGATAAGGTATTCTGAACGTTACTTGAAATTAATGTTCTACAGCACCTGGTAAAATTGATTTTAATAGCAGATTCTGGGCACTCTGTCAACAAAAATAACTTATACCACTATTAAACACAGCCCAGAAAATTACTCCAGTTTCTTCTGGGTTGAGTTTAGTTTTATATAGAGCAAACATTACACTGAGAATTGGCAAAATTTCTGGCTACCTTCTGTCTGGAAAGGAATGTATTAAGAAGTGTATTATATTACACTACTCAGATTGTGTCAATAACCATACAGAATGAGCATTGTCTTTTACATGTTTTCTATATATTATATTGAACCATTTAGTGTAGTTCTCATACTACTAGCATAATTAAGATTTTTGAGTTTTTAAATACCATTTGTTTCTCTTTTTTTTTTTTTTTTTTTTTTTTGACAAAACCCACATAACTATATTTTAGGAAAAAAAAAATCATGGAAAAATATTACTGATATATTTGAGGAGCCAAGGTTTTGGAAACAATTCTTTAATCCCTAGGAGGTTATTTAATACAAATATATTTTTTGTTTTGTTTTCTTGATATATACTTGGTATTTACACATTATATATAGAAATGTCCTTACAGTAACAACTGCCAAAGCTCCATCTAAAGTAATACAATATTTGATAAAGTTCACCACTGGTTAATGATATTTTTTCTTTCTCTAATATTATTCTAAATGCCACATGTTAATAGTGTAATCAAGCATGCTCCTACCTTCCATGAATATCCATGTTCTTCCCTATAGAATGCCACCAGAATTATACCAGTTGTCAGTCTGACATGGTAAATTTTAGATGTAGATTTTTGCTGTTCAATGTAAAGTAAGCCTGATCATCCAAAGACCTGCCCACTCCCTTAACTTTTGTTCACTCCAGCTAATGCTATTGAAGTAAATGGAACTTAAGTGCTCATAAGTCTTTGGATGGTTAAATGTAATACTAGCTGAATATAATGATCGGTAACTGATGTTCAGAAAAGTGAAATTGGGCAAGTAGAACTGGTTTACTGCAAAAGTTAAATTGCCCTTTATTTGAGCACACCTGGTAAATATCAAAATACCAAAGGCCTAATGCACTACTGTGTTACACCAGGTTTATGTCAGGGAAACCCTATATGCCTAAGTAGAGGCTTTATAGGCCCAAGGGGCTAAGGGTCAAATTCCAATCCTACAGAACTCCTCTCCTCTTAAACCCAATATTTAGACATATTTAGTGATTTATTTCCTATTTGACTGTCCATCCACCTTTGAATTCATCCAAAACACTGAAAATGAATAAAAGCCTCATTTACTCAAAAGGGAAATTAATCTTCAGCTTCCAATTTCTAGCACTCTGAAAATTATTAGTAGGTGCTGGGAAGATGGAGTAGAGAGAGAAAGAGTGGTTCCTCCTACCTGAAGAGCAGTAGAAGTCCTTCCCCACTCTTAAAAACAAAGGTCTAGACAGCTATCTTGAGAAGGTGGGTTTTGGCTTGTGGATCCTACATGAACAGAAAGGTTTCGTATTTGCAGCATCCAGCTAACAGAAAAATTTGGACTTGAAAGAAAAGCCTTTATTTCATTTTTTTCCTAATGATACCCATGTACTGTCCTAAAGGTGCTCTTCTATCACCCTCCCCATTGCCATGTACCCTGTTCCTGCAGCACCTACCCCTCTGGATGTAATACGTAGTGTGTGAGATGTATCTAACTGTAGATATGCCATGGTATGAAACTTATTAAACACATAGAATCACAGAATGGTTTGGGTTGGAAGGGACTTTAGAGATCATCTAATTCCAACTGTCCTGCCATGGACAAGGACACCTCCCATCAGACCAGGTTGCCCAAAGCTCTGTCCAACCTGGCCTTGAACACCTCCAGGGACAGGGCATCCACAGCTTCTCTGGGCAGCCTGTGCCAGTGCCTCACCACCCTCACAGTAAAAATTTCTTCTCAATTTCTAATCTGAATCCACTTTTTTTTTTTTTTTTTTTTTTTTTTTTTTTAGTTTGGAACCATTACTCCTTGTCCTATTAAACACATTTTAAATGGTCTCATATTAGTGAATTCCTAAATGCTATACAGATATTCTCATTTTTAAAAATTTGGATTGTTCCCCAGAATTATTACTCTTTATAACACCTAGCAATTTTCTTAAAGTAGATCTACCATCTGTATTTTCTAGGAAGGGAAAGAAGTCAACTTATTTTACAGCATTTATTGCATCAGAGACTTTGAGCTTATTTCCTTCTTCATTTTGATTTCCTGATATTCCTCATTCTCCCATTGGGTGACTCCCATCACAAACAAAATTCTATAGTGATGTTGCCACAGTCTTCTGAAGTGTAGCAAAATGTCACTGATTGCAGTTGCTGTTATGTGGAGCCTTTCCCAATGCTACAGATCCAGCAATCGTAACTAATTCAGTCATTGCTCCACTGCAGTTAACAGAGGTAACATTTGCTGGTCTGAGCTCACAATCTTATGTGTTTTATAGCCCTGTAAGCAGCATTTCTAGGCTTTCCTTGAGTATATCCCTCCAACGCATGTATGCCCTGTTAGGGAATATTTTTCTGGCATGTACCTCACCCTAGGTATTGTAGTCCCATAAAGAAAGAGAACGTGAAAAGAGTTTAAGATTGAGTTAGCCTAGCTAACATACAGAGGTAATTTGGCAGTTGAGGCTCTGTGGGGAAGGATGTAGGTTGGGAAAATACTGTCTGTTTGGTAATGAATGTTTTTGAAATCCTCGTGAGCCTTGGTACATACTGACAAGCTCAGCAACCAATGTTTCTTATTATGAAAATGCCTTTTTTTTTTTTTAAAAAAAAAAAACAACAAAAAAAAAAACACCAAACACTCCTGTACCTGTTTTAAACATCCATGGACAATATTATGGACAAATAATCAATGGTAGTTAGTCTTATCAGGTCACAACAGAGTAAGTTATACAATATAAATTATTATTTAAATATTGTTAAGTAGCATTAGCTCTATGGTAACAAGCAATGGCACATTCTGTACAAACAGATAAGCCTGTTCTTCCTACGCATGTATCTGGGGTGCTGTGCTGAGCTGGTTCTCAGAGGGAGAAGGATATGATTACTGAGATAAAACAAAATCACACATTACAGTCATTATGGTGAAGAGGGAGAGAGAATGTTAAATGTATTTAAACTGCAGGAGGTTAAAACAGTATGTGCCAAAAATCTCTGAACATGTCAGGATTAATAACAGCTGGAAGCATGAGCAGAGCCCTCTCCATTCCTAATGCACAGTTCAGCACTTAAGGTGCCAGGATACCAAGGTTTTCCCTTTCTACCCCAACACCTCTCCCACATAATGGGTGTCACTGAAGATAAAGAGAGTACACGAATGCTAGATGATAAATACATTTCCTACCTCTGGCACATGCAAGAAACAATGTTTCACTACACCAGATTATGCCTCCAAACTCTTGAGGAATAACTAAGGGGTAGCAATTAAGGAGAAATCAATTAAGAAAGTGCCAGTCCAGTGGCACACTCTTAATAAACTAAAAATCCAAAATCAGTCTCAGTAATATGAGAGAACAGAAAACTCAGAACACACACGTGGCTTTCAAATAAAAACCCAATACTTTTGAATGAAACTTATTGCTTAAGATCAGAAAACAAGTCTTTTAGATCTACAAGGTGTAAAATCTGAGGCAAATGGCATGTGAGTGACACTGACTGATTGCATTTCAAGCTACGTTTGAAGCCAGGACCTTCAACGCTAAAATGTATGCATATCCTACTTGAAATAGTCAAATTCTGCTAATGAGCATGATGTTATGTTTTCATCTTTTGACATCCAGAAGGGCCCCTTCTTTGATGGTGTTTATACACCTCTTACGTGGATAAGGCAGCCTGTTCTAAGCATTTAAAACTCCAGTGTTATGCTAATGAGCAAAGTTTTATTTGAAATGCTTGCTTGGGTTATGAATTCTTAAAGCATGTAGTAAAAGGAATACCATCCATAGGTAGTACGCATTAAGATCTTTTAATGGATGTATGCTAGAAGACGCCCAAACCTTCCATTTTCTGGCAGGCTTCTTGATTGCAGTCTCCATGCAAGTTGGTGCTACAGTTCTTTTCAGTGTCACTGTCCAGAGTTAGGAAGCAAAGAGATTCACTTCTCATAATGTAATAGCTACTCCTCTAACTATTTTCTACATAAAAATCCCAGTTATTTTGATGTTATATCTATCCTACTGCAGAAATACTGAGTCACTGCTTTCATAGTCACAAGACAAAACATTGTCCCAGATCTGGTGGCAGGGCTACAGCAGAGGCAGGAAAGCACCCTATCATCTGACTCAGTCCCTGTATGGACTTAAACTGACACTGTGCTCTAGTCAGACTAACTAGATCCTAGGCCTATAATGAGTTAGGGTAATGAATAGAGAGTAAGTTTAAAAACAGAAGAATCTCCAAATTCTACCCCATCACATACATGAATAGGTACCATAAAAATAGCAAACATAGCACATGTAATAGTGGGGTTTGCAACCAAAATGTTATGTTTCATTTTACAAGGAATGACACAGAGTTAATCTGCTAATTGTACATGGGCCAAACAGTCATAAGTGTTTAATTTGTATGACATAGTAGCATAAGACTTTCTATCTGTTCTGCATCCAATCATTTAAGTTAGATGTAAGAAGAGCTATATATGGTTACCCTAGTGAGAATGAATCCTGTGAATTATTCTGGAATAAAGACAGTAACAGAATGATGAGTTCTTTCCCACAAGACAAGCCAGATACTTAAGAGTTTTTCGTTAAGCCAAATCACATTCTGTAATGAAGCACAACCCAAAGCCAGAGCCAGCACAAAATCAGCCCTAAATCTGGGACCAAAACTGTCACTAATTAACAGCTGGAGTGCAGCTGATCATATAGGTTTGCCATCAGGCTGCCACTGTCTCTGTGGAAACTGGGTGGCATAGGAAGACTGGGTTTCAGACTGACAGAGCACTACTAGAAACTTTTGCAATTCAAAACAAAACCAACCTACAGCAATGTTGTTTTAAGGCTTGGCTGTCACTTCAAAATCAGAGGGAAGGTCTCTGGTTGGTGGTGGGTCTAGGCTGCTCTGCAAGGGAAGACTTAACAAGGAGTTGCTGCAGACCAGGACACTGGCTTGTGTGCTGGAAGTGGTCTGGCAGCTGAGAATAAGGAATCTGGAAGAGCTCCTGACTGGTGAAAAGTTTAGACCAGCCTGAATTTCTGGCACATCAGTTTCTGGTACAGGGGGATTCGCAAGGGATGAGGCAATGCCAATCCAAATGCAGCCTGCAACAAGCATAGCGGTGCCCATTAAAAGTTAGTTCCTCTCTTGCCCAGGACATGTGGAGGCTGGGTTCATTAGAGGCTCCAGGGAAACTACTGATGTGGATCAGTGGGTGTGCATGTACATGCTAGGGTTGCTGCAAGAATTGCTCTGACACCTAAGTGTGACTTCATGCAGGGGTCTCTGCCATTTTCCCTTCAAGATCCAAGGACCTTCCTGGATTTATGTATTAAAAACTTAAAAAAAAAGTTAACTGTGTTACTTTAGAGGGTGGTTTGGGAGGTTGGCATTTCCTCAGTCAGATCTATCCCACATTGTCCCAATATGACATAACTGAAAAAAGGAAAAATATATATATAAATATGTATATATATATATTTATATAAAGCTGCAAGCTATGCTCAGGAGGAGAAAGAGGGAAGAGAGGAAAGATATAATAGCATGTGCTGTCACTGTATCATTTCTAGCCAGGTCAAGACCAAAAAAAAAATCTTGCTTCCTACCTTGATAAACCATTACTAATAGGTCAGGAGTCAGCTGCTTCCCTTATCGACACCAGGAGCTTAAATGTCAATGATTAAATGTTTCCATGGAGATCCCCAGAGCATCGCTAATGTGGGCACATTATTTACACCCACACTCTGTCGGAGAAATGATAATGACAGTGCATTTTGTTGTGCCCCGGCGTATCTGAAGCAAACAGTGCAGCTGGACTATGAAATGGCATCTCGGAGCACAGAGCCAGATCTCGGGGATGTGAAGAACACCTGTTCATCTGATTTTTCGGAAAAGGCTCTTGCTGGAAAGAAGCAGCCAGCTTTGTTACATTACAGTCTGGACGGATGACTCCAGTGCAGGGGGACTGTCACAGCTGCTAAGTATTAACAAATGAACTCTTTCAGGAGGCTGAAGTAGGTAGTACATCAACTGTGTGACCTGCATAGACTGCGCATGGTTTAGTTGTTAATTTATTTCAGCTGGGGAAAGAGCAGATAAATTCATGATCAGAGGAGTGAGGGAATATTTTGTTGTTCCAAATTGGTTCAGCCTGGTCCAGGCTGATTACCTCATAGGGGAGTCACTCCAGAGTGACTTTCTCATTAATGTTAATTATTGAAGTGTGAAAATTGTTGGTGTTGCTTTGATGGATGCTTCTCCTGTTCAAACAAAACTCATTTGCACTTCTTTCCACAAACATGCCAATTGCCAAGCTGTGATGATACTGTTGTGAGTTTTGATGTCATATATGCAATATATGTATAATTTGTCCCTGCATCTTTACTTTCCATACATGGTGATATAAAAAGGAAATGTTGTTAAGCAAAACAGAAAAAGGTAGCATGGGGCTTGTTACAGCACATTCTGCAGCTTGAGCAACTGTACACAGGCAGCTACCAAAACAATTTGTTAGGTCATCCAATCAAAGATTTTTATTTATGATGACCTGACCAAATACACAACTGTATATTTTTAAATAGCACAGGGATGTTTACTGTTAACTATTAATAAATTTTACATTTTTTTTCATTAAAGAAAGCTTCACAGTAAAATTTCCCTTAATCACTGATTGTTGCATAATCACTGTGGATAAGGTAAGTTCTTCCATGGGCTTTTTCCTCTTGAGATGCAAAATACACTAAAGGATAAAATTAGCATATGACAGAAATGTCTAAATTTTATATCAAGTCAGACTAGATTTACCAATAGCAACTTGAAGTCCCATCTCCTCCACTAGCACTGGATTTCATATGAAGTGGCTCAGTCCCAGAGCACACAGCCTTTTCCCAACCCTTGGGAACATATCTCTGGCTTTGCTGCACTCACAAAGGGGGCATAGATAAGAGCTTTTCCTTTCCTTCCCACACATCTTCCCCAAGCCCTAGAAGCAGAGGTTTGGTTTTCTGGGGTGACAGGATAAGGATTTCTTGGTAGGGCTGGAGAATAGAGCAGGACCAGCTGGAGCACTGGAAACTGGCAAAACTCTGTGCCCTAGGTGCCAGATGCTCATCAAGACTCCTCTGTGCTGAGAGTTTCCCCTTGATTAGAGAAGAGGCTGAATCTAGACCTGCCTCTTTACTGAACAGATGAGTTGTAGCCATGTTTTTGCAATAGCATTCCAGGAAGTACCCCTCTGCAAGATGACATTTCTAGGAAGGTAGCAATCTCCTATTAACTCTGATTTAGTGTACAGCTTAAATTAAATCCTTCCTGGAAATGTGGCTGATCCACAGGGAGATGGAAGAATCTCCTTTTTATCAAATCTGTTAAAGCTATTTGTTTATCATTTTGCAAAAGAGAAACATTGAGTGAGGATGGTCATTTGAATGTAGTAGAGACTGTATGGTCAAATTCATTTAAAAACAGACTTGGCTTGCTTGTTACTGATCTTGCTTAAAACACACCATGCCTATTCCATAAGGCTTTGAACAAATGCAAGACAAAAAAAAATTAGGTTCACGGTGAATTTAAGAAGAGAATTCTTCTGTTCTTAGTGAGGCTAATGAACTGACACAGATGTAAAGTGTATTTGTGATGTAGGCATGCTTTTCAATGCAGAACAGGAAAAAAGGTCTGGCTTATTAAACACTGAAAAAAAATAACAACAGGAATCTATGAATATTTAAGATAGAATGCTGAGCTGGTTTCTCCTTGGTCACTAACTTTATTCTGGTCCAGGTAAGGAAGAAGAGGAAGACACTCCCACTTTATGGCTGTAAGTGGAGGTAGCTCTCTCAGCCTAGAAGTTAATGGGTGATTGTCCACATGTTTAAAGGGGACATTGGCAGTTCATATCACTTATCATACAGAGCAATATAGAAGTAACTCGCTGAATGGATGAGACCACAGTAAACCTATGAGATACTAGTTTAGGCCATAGAATTCTTGTTCAGCACATTGGGGAAATCCATAGTGTTGTTTCCTGAGTTATTCTTGTTCAGAGGGCATTGACCCTTTTCACCTCAGCTGAATCTGATACAGCTAACCAGGCAGTTCACATGCACTATGTAATGGGATATGCAGAAACTTGCAGATGGAACAAGGAAACACTTAAGCTAACTGCAGTCAACCCAGTTTTATCTATCCTGGTTGGAGGTCAGTAACGACATATAAGCAAAGACCACACACTGGCTCTATTCAGAATTAGTTCAGGTTCAGCCAGGTAATTAGTTTGTGGCTTATAAGAAATGCTGTTTAATGTACTCCTATGTACCTGATATATATATAACAGCTCCAGAATCAGGAGTACTCAAAGTGAAGAAGAATGTCAAGGAAATGTCTTTCCATAGGTTTCTCCAAAGCTCTTATACTGTAATTGTGAAGCAAGGTATTCTCAAAGTTTTTAAAATAACTCACTTTTCCAATTAGATAGCAATATATATATATATATTTGTAATTAAGATTGGTCTCTGGGGTTCTTGGGTCCCGTCTTGTCACCTCTACCCCTTCACTCATACCTACTGCTTTACTTTTCAGTCATGACCATCAGTGATGTGAAGGGCATGTAAATATCTTATCTGACCTTTATAAACATTAAAGACAAAGACAAGTTAAGTCCAGCAGGAAACAAAAAGAAAGAGATATGACTAAGACAGGTGAGACTTAGAGACCAAATTCCAAGGTCCTGAATGTGTCCCTGAGGCACAAGACCCTTCCCTTGAACCCTTGAAACTGCCCGTGAATTGCACGAAGTATGTGTGGTTGTGCATCTCCCCCCCCCCTCTCCTCTCTACCACCCCCCCCCCAAAAAAAAAAAATAAAACAACACACAAAAACACAAGAAACAAAAACCAAAACACAAAAATTAAAACTCTCCCAGGGAGACCTTTGGAACCTTTGGATCTCTCTCCTTTTTTTTTTTTTTTTTTTTTTTTTTTTTTTTTTTCCCTCAAAGTAAAGGAATTTTACTTTATTTGGTTCACTGGCTGGCTGGAGACTGCTCTTTGGCGAAGCATGAGAATAATGTTCAAATCCTGTAAATCAGAGAAGCAGTCTGGATGAAGGTCTTTCTCCTCTCCAAATAATCTTGGGTTAATGCTAGGTAAAAATACACCCATGTGCCTAATGCATGGGCAGCTGATCACAGTAAGTCTTCACCACCAAATACACTATTTTGATTTCTTGATCTTCAATTTGGAATGAGTATTCTCATTGTGTTTGAAACAAAGGTTAGTGCTTTGTCTGTTGGTAGAATATTTTTCTAAGCTTAGATCAATTAAAAAAAAAAAAAAAAAACATGGTTATTTACTGTTCAGAGGAGTTATGGATAATTTTACTTCTCAGGAGACCAAATGCAATGATCTCAGAGTGGTTGGTTACCTGGCTGCCACATCACAAATCAAGATTTCCTGGAACCAATATGTCATTTTTCACTAAGATCTGAGATTTATGTCATTATTTTGTCTTCCTCCCCATCTTAAAATGATAAATTTATGTAAAAAGGAGTTAGAGAAGTGTGACTGATACCCATTTTAGGTCTAGATATCCAACAAAGGAAAAAGCTGCTATAGCCGCATATCTCTTGCAAAAGAACACTTCATTGTTTTTAAATACACAGAAGAATATAGTGTAGACATCTGTATTTTTTGCTTCTATAGAAGAAAAAGTAAAGCTAATAGAAAAGATATTACACTGTGACTTGAGCTTTAACATCTTTTTCATTTATTCATATTTTTTCACTATTGCTTGCTTTTTCTGTGTTAGAACCAGGTACCCTTTTAGAGACCCACAGGAATTGTTCCAAATCTTCAGTGTAATATTTTATATCATATTTTGCTTTACATTGTACTTCTGTCAATACGGCAGGTTTTATTACTGTGCCACATTGCATCCTGAACTGTGAAGCACAGCCTATTTGCTTTGGATCTTTAATGTGGAAGGACGGATTGTAACTATTGATCCTTGTCAGGAGATACATGAAAATCTAACACTTCAAATAAACCCACAACTTTTACAAAATGAACATTGAATTTCAACAAGTTTTGAGACAGAGCAAATCTCTAGTATACCTAATGCAATAATCTGACTGCAGCAGTAGGTAATATCTGATAGCACAGAGAAAAAAAAATATTCTTTCCCACCATCTTCTCTTAACAGCATCCTTTCTTCCTTACACTAGACAAACATGATTTAGTTTAGTTTAAACTCTGTAATATCTTGTTTTGATCTGTGAGGCAGCAGATTTTATCTGGGCCCAGGAAGAAAGCAAGATGATAGCATGTTTAGAAATTTACTGGGCTTAACACAGTAATTACAGAATTATTATAGACATACATGCACTCACAGAGAAAAGCTTTTAAACTCTTTGCTACTGTTACCCTATACATTAATGAATTTTTAGTCTGTGTGAACACAGAAACAAAATAGTATTAACTTTGTGATTTCAAGTAAACATTCTCTTTGATCTGAAACAGTGTTGGCACTTCGTTGATGCATTAAAATAAATCTATCATGACTTCTTGCCAGACAAACATGAAATAAGATGAGGTATTACCTTTTGGTAGCAGAATGCTTTTCAGAGTAGCTGGAATAACACAACACAAGGGCATTGGTAATCGGGCACTTATGTTCTTCAGAACTTCCCAATTCAAGTGGCACGATCTTTCACTTTTAAAGAAAAAAGAAATAGGCAGGTGATGCTTGAGGTTTCCATCCAGTAAAATACATATTTTAGTAGTAATTCCCCTTTCCTCATGCCTGTAAGTTACTTGTGCTTGCTCCTACACTGAGAGCAGCACTCTTTTTTTTACAGCACTCTTGTGTAGGAGAGCTGTGCTGATGTTCAGAGTACTGTGAACTAGGATGCACAAATCCTCAGAGCTAGTCTATATCTTCTGAATGGCTCAGGAACACAGGAGAGATAGTAAGAGGCTGAAGTATCTTGTCCATAATGCTCTGTTGAAAGAAATTAATGTGTAGTGAAAATTTCACTGGGTTTATTACTAATGCTATTGTTTAGGATGAGGTAAAGAAAAAATAGTTTGAATTCTGTGGCACAGGTATAGTCACTCTCCCTTTGGAATGTGTCCATAGGAGATGTGCGCAGGTAGACCAAAATTCCTCTCTGGAAGTGAAAGTTCCTGAATAGACTGGAATTCAATGGAGCTATAACCTTGTAAAGAGGCTTGGACCTGTCTGCATACCTATCACTGTAAATGTACCCTTTTCTCACCCTGAATTTATTTTATTATTCTAGTAGGATCAGGGTCACCAAAGTATTCTGTAGAAACCCTTCTGCTCATCCCAGTAAGTTACGATGTGTTTGTCTGAGTATCATGAGCAGAATGTGACTGATATTTGCTGTCAGAAGAAACATATGCTGCAACCTGTCAATCCTGTAATGCTTCTCAGTGACTGAGGTGAAAGCTGGGAAGTTCATAAGGAGGAATCTCCCCTTCCCTCTCTTCCATAAATCCCTGCTCATCCAGACATGCAAGAATTGATTCACCTTGCACATCAGAAAATGTTCTCCAAGCAAACTTCATAGCCTCATCCTATTTACATAGCCCCATCCTGTTTACAATTAGTTTGTCTAATGTTAGATAACATACAGATCACACTGTCCTAAAGCTTACTTTGAAACATTTTATTGGTGTGATGCAAAACAGATCTTGTACAGTTTGCAGCAGGTCTACTTTAACATGAATGATATCATCATGAGTTTTATAAACTGCTTACGTATTTAGTTTATACCCTTTAAAAATATACACTTTAAAAATAAACCTGCAGAAACCATTTTTCCCCCCCCTCTCTCTTCAGCAGCAATAACTCATGACTAGCTCATAATTTTTTATTATTTATTTATTTACTTATTTATTTTTCTCAAGGTTCTTCTCTGCACAGAGTTATTCAGGCATAATTCTCCATCTGGCATTCTGGAGGGATTAAAAACCTCTTGGGTTTTGGGTGATGCTGTGCTGGAGAGTCTGGGCTGTTTGCTGGGGATGGGCTAGTGTTGCTGTGCAGCTAGCATCTGAGGCAAGACAAATGCATAATTCTTCCCTGTCTACATTTCTTACATGTTTTATTTCTTATATGTCTTCCCTGTCTGTATTTCTGTATTCTGTAGGTAATGGAATGATACATCCATGTTTTTATAAAATATATATTCATCCTCTGCCATGATATATGAATGACTATGTAACTATTATCTCTTTGATGTACTACTTCCTTCCAAATACATTACTTTTCTTAAAAACAAAACAAAATAAAACAAACAAAAACCTGGAACTGTTGACAGATTTTACATATACTAGTTAGAGTAGGCTTTGACTTTTGAGCATCCATTTTTGTTACACCTAGCTGTAATGAGGTAATGTCTGATAACACTAAGGTAGATGTACAATTCCACATCCACCATTATACAGTAAGACCCTCACTGAGAGTGCTGTTTCATCAGAGATGTATTTTCTTTGATTTATTTTATTTTGGTTTAGTATGTTCAGCTGCTGGTGAGTGTGACCATTAGACTGTCTCTCATTTACTGTGATGTGGCTGGAGTTCCTCTCTTAGGCAAGCTGCACAGACTTACCCCAGTTAAAACCTGCAAATAAAAACTATGTAGTTGGCAATATATGCCTAGAATGTGTCATTGCTGGGTCTAAAACTATCCCTGTGGTAGTGTCTGGGAGCTTGCCTGGTTCCCAGAAATCTAAACAGAATTCTGTAATAAAGAGCTTGTTTCTGCTGTATAAAACAATTATTTATCAGCTTTTTGGATTCATGTACATGAGCTTGTTAGAGTAATTTCAATGGGGATGCATTTGTTAGCAATTTTCCACTGAAATTATGGAAATTTATAAATGTAGATTTCCTCAGACTTTTTTCTAGTGAAAAGAAATTGAAAAAAAAATGTTTACTATAAGAATGGAGGCTATTTATATATGTAGAGAGAAAGATACTTTATTTCAAGTTTTTATTTAAATTGACCCCATTAAAATCTTTAAAATTAATTAAATTAGGTAGTCCCACCACAATGCAAAGTGAAATTTCTGAAATGATATTTTTCCTACAAAATTGTATGTTTTTGCATTTGTGATTTTTTTTTTTTTTTTTTTTTTTTTTTTTTTTTTTTTTTTCCGAAAGGAGCTCAGTTGTGAAATGGGGAATCTGGTGTGAAAACAGTGTCTGTCCTCCATACCTCTCTAGTACCTGCTGTAGATGTCACTAGTTTTCTGGAAAAAGGTCTTAATTTCAGAAGTGATTCAAGGTATTATTGGGGAAGTTTCTGTTCTTAGTGCTCTGATATTATGAACAGGCTGTTTTATATAGACTTCTATCAAACAGCAGAAATAAAGTGAGCCTTCTCCCTTGTTGTCCAGCTCCTCTGAGAGAATAACAGGTAGTACCTTAAGCTAGCTGATTTATTTATTTATTTATTACTTTTTTTTTTTTTTTTGTGGTTGTTTTTGTTTTATGTCCTCATTTTGGAACTGGTACAGTGTTATTTAGATATTTTTTCCCCATAGTTCTCTATCCTAATCTGCTTGAGGATCTACCTATTCAAAAGCTCAATTTTTCTGCTGCAGGGTTGCTTCATGAAGGAAATCAGTGACCTTACTCACTGCATTCTTCTTTCAATAACATGTTTTAAAGATGCTTGAGAGTATACTGTAAAATACCTTTTGACATTTTTTTTTTCTTTTTTTGTTTCTTATCCTTGAATGCATATGTGAATTTCATACACACAAAAACAGTTGCCTGATGTTCTTTTCCATTTGTATGTATTTCTGTTCAGCTTGCCATAGGGACCTTGAAACGAAAGCTACCAGCTGTTCCTTTCATTAAAACAAAGCCACAAGCATTGACTCATTGGCATTACACTAGAAATTTGCCTATTTATTCACATCACAGCATAGGACAGGAGAGCTGGTGACCAGCAGCTAGATTTACAGAGTCTGGCTCAAAAGCAAGGTAGCTACAGCTCTTATTTGTCTGGTACATGCCTCAAAGCATTTGCATGCATCTAATAAGAAGTATTACCACTGAATCTATTTCACAGTTTCAGGCACATGCATCTATTGTCCTGTGTTCACTGTTATTTTTATATTTATATTACTGCAGAAGATTAATAAGTGTCCCAAATGTGATACTACAATTAAATGCATTTCCATCTTATTTATATTTTATTTTAGATTTACTTCTCTGATTCCTTCTAAAAGATCAGTGAGATTGTAGTCCTTCTCTGCCATGGTTTTGTTTTGTCTTTGCCTGAATATTTCCTAAAGCCAGCAGGACACTCACTGATTAGTAATATAAATACAAATTTATTTGTTGGTCTTACTGATCGATAGTTTTCTCTCAGATTGCCCACCCCCCCACCTGAGCATCAGCATTTATTCTGTATTGTTCAACATGTAGTAAGATAATTGCATTTCTCATACTGTATAACATGTGAGTCTTTCTGCACTGAAGTGCTGGAATTAATTCTTCCTTCCATTTCTTGGTATTTAGTTGTATTAATCCCTACCTCATTTAAACAATTTAGACCTATGTTTCTGAAGTACTGTATCATTTACCCAACTTCTGGTTTCTCTGACTTCAGAAACATCTTTCGACTTCTCTGATTCCTTTCTTTCCTTTTCTTTCTTAGTTCATACACATATTATTAAGAACCAGGTGCCTGAAGCACCAAGAGGACGCTCCTGAGATTGTAAGAAACCAAGCAGCCAACCTGACAGAGCTCCCACTCTGCCAAAAGCCACCAGACATCTCTTGCTCTCTGAGGAAGGGACTGCCGTCCTCAGAGTGCTCTGTCTGGTATAACACATCTGAAAATATCTCAGCCCTATTTTGTCTTTTTTTAGCAAGTTCATTATAATAATTTGTGACATGCTGTCAAAGTCTTGCTGTGAGTACTTGGCATTTTTTTCCCCTTCTCCCTCTTAATTTAGGTCTTGCAGCTATCTGTAGAAATTTTACTGTCCCATATCCACTGTCACTAAGTTCATGTATTCAGTGGTAGTTTAGCTAAGGCAATATCACTTCTGAATTTTAAGCATAGATAGTTTCCCTTGATAGTCTACTTTAAACTGTCTTAATGCTGTTTTGTCTATATAATTTAAATTTGTCTGGTTTTCAGTTTTGTTTTCTTGTTTTCCACAGTCTGGGGATGTCTCTGTAGTCTGTTTCATTCACTGATGTCCCGCTGTCTATTTGGCATGCCATTTACTATTTGTGTGCTGCTTTGTCTTTGCATCTGGTGCTTCCCTGAGCTTTCCAAAACTTTTTTTTTTTTTTTTTCCATTTTGCACTGCATTAATATTTTCCATTAACAGCCACATTCTCTGAGCTGCTACTTTTTTCCTTGATATATTCCAAAATGATTACTTTGATTTAAGTTTTGGCATAATGATATCTCTTGTTGCAGTTATGGTTAGTAAGTTGGTATATAGAATACTCTATTTCAAGGCCAGATTTGCCAGAAGCAATGTAGAAGATACTAATAAACTTGTAGCACTACTGTTAGGGCATGGAGAAGGAGATGAAGTTGTTTCTAACCTTGTTCCCTCTTTGTGTCTTTGCTCCTTTGCCTTCTGAGTTAGCATATTAACTTTAACTTCTTGCTTTTTTTTTTGTGTGTGTGTGTGTGTGTGTGTGTGTGTGTGTGTGTGTGCGCGCACATTATTTGTCTGCTGTGACTCACATTCTGGACTGAACTTGACATATTCTCTAACTTCCCAATTGACCAAAAACATTCACTAGCATGAAAACAAAAAATATTCACAGCTGTGCTCCTGTATCTTTGATCCCTGTTGCTAATCACAAATTACTGCATATTTTAAGAACTATTAGTTATATGGGTTAGCCTTTTTTTCTTTTTTTTTTTTTTTTTTTTTTTTTCCTATCAAGTATTCCAACTGATTGCTTATTCAGCAATGTTTGTTGAAAAAGTACATTTTCTTTATCTCTCTCAGGAAATAAAATGTTTCTAGAGTAGTTCTTGTACTGCACTTGAGTCCTGCTGTTTGGATGCTGACGTATCTAGCTGATATGAGAACATGCAGTAACCTCTCTTCATAGTATGACTATTGCATTGTTACATTCTTTTTTCTTTTTATCTACACCTTTTGTTGTTAATTAACTTCACCTGTATTAATGTTTATTTGCAATGACTATTACTTCGAGTTTTTTCTTGTTAGCAGTGTTACTACGCCTTCAGGAACTGACTCACTTTGGACATCATATTCAGGGCAAAGCACCAAAACAGAGGGAACCAAGACATCATAGTACCCAGGCATTCTTCTTCCTCCATAGGAACTGTATTCTCACCTCAAACACTGTAAATAAAACTCAAAGTTAACATGTCTCTCCTCTCTCTGTGTCACTTCCAATCTTTTGCTAATTACTTTTGAAGACTTCCGTTCAGTGTCAGCAGGGGTTGCGCTAGATGACAGCTCTCAGTTAGCTCTCTGGTAGACATGAGCCAAACCAGAGTGGGAAAAAGGGGAGATAGAAGGAAATGAATGCCTGATTCCTCCCACTTTCACAGAACAGATGGGATCTGAGCTACACAATCATAAGGTATATACGTGGGACTTTTCTAAGGATAGAAAATTCTGTGTTTCAAGAGGTCCCTGAACAGGGGCTGTGAATCTACACCATTTTATAAAAAAAACAGTGTAGAAAATAGTGAATGTGAGATATGCTTTGGAAAGAATGAAAGATTATTTTTGGTCAATTACAAATATAATTTAGAAACAAAATCATCTGCTGGTTGTATTCATGACTCTCACTGGTATGAGACCACAAAAAGCTTAGCATCGTGACTACCAGAAAGCATAAGTAGCCTGTAATTTAAGAATACAGGCCAAGAAAAAGAGACAATTAAAGGCCTTTTTTAAGCTAATTTGAATTAACATTTAACTCTCCCTGTAATTATTATTTACTTGTAATGAGTCAGTAAGCCATTGGAACTAAGCAGAAGCCTTATTTCTGCTATGTACTCTCATGAAATGACGTTCAATAGAACTGCTTCTGTTTTTAGTTATACAAGCACAAAATCAATGATCAATGATTTTTTAACCCCTCAATACAGCTTTGTTTTCCAAATCACACTTTCAATGCAATCTTCCTATTTATTTTCTAACATGAATAATGATTTCTTAAAAATAAAATATCATTAGTTGTACATAAGTGTAAACGTAGAAATATGACTACAATCTGCCAGAGATAAGCATGAATTTTCCATTCAAACTGTTTTTGAAGTTTCCTTAGTTTGTTTTCTTAGTTCATTTTCTTAGTTCTCAAACTATTGAGATCTATGACTGATAACATATACAAAATTCTCGAGCTTCTGTCTCTAGTTGTATTTACAGAGGACAAGCTGTTTCAACTGGAAAATAACATTCTTATTTCTCTGAAAAATATCTTTCAACTGTGTTTATAGACTTTACAGTCAGCTATGACCCTTGTGATGAACTCACATGGCCACTTGCTTAGTGCTTAATTTCAAATATCTCATAACATTTTAAGAGAACTCAGTGAGGAGGTAGGCTCATGAAAACAGTATTTTGCTTTTGGCTTTCAGCTCTGTGAGGTACAGTGAGTCCTCAGATTACGCAAAAACTCTAACTATCCTTTCAAGGTAATAAATAGCATTTAGGTATAGCTATTGTTGGGATATGTTGGATATCCCCAGGACATATAGTTTGTAGCATTATTCAGCTTAGGACATACTGAAATGCATAGTGCCTCCTGTCTAGTTTGCACACTTGGGTTTCCATTCTATATAGACCTACTTTGAAGACAGGAAGCAGCCATTGCAGATACCCATAACCAATCTAAATTTAGCTGTATCAAATCTTGAGTCATCAAGTCTTGCGAGAGCCCTTACAGTAATGTAAAATTTACAGAGGTTCTTGGGAGATCTGCTTCAGATACTACAGTCAAAAATATATTTGCCAGTAAAAGACTGAAAACTAGAAAATGTGCCTCAAGAGGAAAGCTGGAAAAGCTGAAAGCTTAGTGCCCAAGGTCACTGAAATAGCATTTTTAGAGGAAGTATTCTGAAAGACAAACTCTCAAACTGTCCCTTAGAAAGTTAGAAATGATTACACTACTGAAGAGGAGAAAATTCTCTACATATATGAAAATAAAAATAATAACTGTGATAGTGAAAACTCTAGAAATGTGACCTAGGAAAAAACATTCTCTCCTCTTATGGGTAGATAAGGTAATAAACTTAAATGGCAGCATGAGTGGGATAAACAAACCAACCATATGAGGTTTGAATGCCCCAAGAAACTGCTCTATCGCCTGTTTATATTTTTATTTTTATATTTTTGTTTATATTTCTAGCTACAGAAAATACTTCAAAAAATGAGAGCCCCTTCCCAAGAAGCCAAATAGAATGCCTAATACGCTGTTGAGGATTCAAACTCCAGTTTTTATGGAGGTGACAGGCCATCTTCATCTTCTCTTCCTTTGGTTATTATAGGCAAAACCCATTCCTGTCAAAACTCCCCCATGCATCTGATTACCCCAGCACACTCAAAGCTGCTCTTTAATTACAGGCTCCATTCCCCAACCTGTCCCTTTTTTTCCTGCTTCCTTGTCTCATTAGAAATCAAAGTTCTCCACTGTTCTGCGACAGTGACTCCTGCAGATAATGATCAGTGTTTCTTGTCCTTGTTCATCTTTTCCATCCCAATTCTCTTCCCTCTCACACGTGAGCAGCCCTTGACCCTCCTGGTTGGCTGTGGTGGTCAGCCAAACAGAAGGGGCCCATGTATTCTGGGTGCCAGAGATATTCAGGAGTTATTATTACAAACTGTTATTGCAACACAAACCTTTTCAAGTGTTTTAAGATTGTACATGGGAGAGGAGAGAGATGTATGAAGCCTAAAGTATGGAAAGGACACCTTTATCTGCTACATGCAAGATAAAGTCTTGATATAGTTTCATTCACCATATCAAGATTGATTCTTATATTTTTGCTCCATCCTTTTAATGGTGAATGTGGCAGCTGGACTCTAAACCTACTCAAATTGTCCAGGAGTCAGATTTCCTGTGTCTCTCTGGGAAAAATTGGAGTGAATTCTCCCTTTGATCTTTTCTCCTCCCTCCCCCTTATCTGAGTCGTACAGGAGAAGTAAGCTTGCAGGACTGGAACAATGATTTTTATCTTAAACTAATAGATTAAAAAAATCATTTATATTTACTGGTAATTCTAACCCAGAGATGTTGTGAACTATAAACTGTCATGTCACGCATAAAAGGACTGTTAATGTTCAACTCAAATTCTAGCTGTGCTCATAAGCTCCATAAATCACGTCTATAAATAGACCTGAGTTAGTGCCATGGGGAAAGCCTCTGAATATTCATAAGCCTCTCGTTTCATATTTTGTCACTAGAATAAGCCTTGAAACCATAAGCAGTTTGCATCCAGTGGATCAGTGGCAAGGTAATGGCTTTATGATAACAAAAATACATCAGTGTGATAAACAACTGATATCTGCAGATCATCTATATTGTCCTTGTGTATAAAGTGAAAGACATTTATTTAAATGTCATAAGTAGCTTTTTCGATTAATAACATTAGTTGCCCTTGATGAGATGCTGTTTTCTTGAGGATATCTGGAGGCTAAATATATTATGATATTCAGAAAAGAAGAAACTATTTTTGTTCATATTTCTTATATATTCTGTAATTATTATTCAACACTTTGATGGCATTATAGAGGCAAATGATGTCTTATATAATAAAAACTCTTTTTTTCTGAAGATTTTATAATTTAAAGGATCCAACATTTTTCTTCAGAAACATCTATGCATGTTGGGACTTTTTTCTTTTTTTTTCTATATATGGTAAATCCCTTGAAAAAGAATGCTTTAGAACAATCACACTAATCATATTTATAAAGAGAATTTGGTAATTTTTTTAAAGCTGATGGAAAAGATATAAAAATAAATTAGTATTTTATTTCACTATTTCAAAGAATCCTTTTTTATTGCCATTTAGAGAGGAGAAATCCTTTCAAAATATATTTATTTAAAAAATATAAAAGCAGAAGAAAATCTTCCAAAAAAAGGGGGGGTGGGGGGGTAAAGTAATACCAATGAAATAAATTTTAGCTCAGGTTGAAGGATCTGGAGAGGAAACTCCAGGTGTGTAACAGAGAACAGATTTTGTCTCTAATTTGTGACACAAACAACATATAAAATAATATGTGAGAAGTTTAAATGAGAAGAATAAATATTGATAAGCAGTTTAGTTATGTGAAAATCAAAAGGAAATCAGATGCCAATTCCCCAGTTATAAACAGCCCTGCTTGCAGGCAAAATATACTTTGGAGGCCATTTCTGGTTTCACTGCTATGTGCAACAAAGTGATGTGGTTGAATAGCTCAGAACTCCTGAACACTTATATGAATTTTGCAGTAGGAATCAATTCAACTGTATCAAAGCTGGGTTGAAGTGTATTAATGAGTAAGTGTGAGGAAACTTCTAATATCAGTCCTTGGCTTGCAATGCACTACAGCCACATTGAGTATAAAATTCACCAAAGAGGTTATGTTATACTGCTTTGTTTTCAAACAACAACAACAACAACAACAAAAAAAAACTGCTTTGTTTTCTTGGCATTTTTCTTGCTTTATTTTTATTTTATTTTATTTTGTTCCTTTTTTTTTTGGGGGGGGGTGGATATTGGATTATTGGATAATATAAATTCTACTTGTTTATTTGATATCTAAGATGCTATTGATGCTTATTTCTGTGAATTCTGAAGATCAAACATGTAATGGATATCAGCCTTCAGAGCTGGGAAGGGGAAATGAGGTCTGCTCCCACATCCCACCATTCACAAATTTGGTCTTGACCCCGGTCATGACTTAAAGCCCAGACAGCCAGTGTGAATTCATGCAGTTTTCTATCAGTGGCACAATCTGAGTTGCTGAGAGCTTATTGCAGGCTGTAAAACCTTTACTGCAAGTAAGAAAATAGAAGAAGGAAGGAATCCAGAATCCAGAATGAACTCAAGACGTTTAACTTAGCTGTTTTTGCAGAGGTGGCTGTCAAGGGAAAAATATTTAGTTATTAATTGCTCACATTTACATTAGTATCATTAAAACATAAGACCATGGTTACTATGGTACCAGTACTGTGAGAAACACATTTGACAACATTAATTTTAATTTGAATCATTCATTCTCATTGGGCCTCCAAGAAGATCCAGATATTAATTCCTATTTCCAAGCATTCCCAAGTGAAAATCTGAAATTGAGACCAATAAAAACAATTTCATCATATGTGCAAGGAATGCTCAATAATATTTAAACACACAGTTTAGTTTTGTAAGGGATGTATTGCATATTGTATCATGCTGTCCAGTGTCTAATACATTAAGTAGAATTTTTATTTTATATTTTCATAACTAACAACTCTCTATCTCCTTCTATTAAGGAAAAGCTTCTGAATGCATTATTCTCCTGGTGCCTCTGAAATCAGCATTTCTTTATAATACACAGAAATACTGTATCCGTATTTCTCCTAGCTCCAAAAACTCAGTGCTTGCTATTTTTCTTATAAAGGCAGTAATCTCTAATACAGACAGTGCATCAAGACACATTTAAATGAAAAAAAAAAAAAAGTAGAAAATGTTTCTTGGTAACTTGGGCTTTCTAATACATTAGTGATTGTAGAACTGACTGTGGTATTTGCAACAGAAACAGGCTTTTGTATTAACTGATGGGCTCCCTCCTACTGCTCTGGGCCAAGATAAACGAGCATCTAACGTTAAGAAATCTGGGTTTCAGTTACCCACCCTGGCACAACTTCTGGCCTGGGCTTACTCCCTTTCTCACTGCAAGTGTATTCCATTGATGAGGCTGTTTTATTTTGTAGATGTGTTGTGTTGTGTTGGCTGACATTTGTGAAACATTCACACTCCTCAACAATAAGGAGCATGAATAGTTTCATGAGAGGAAATGCCGTTCTTAAATCCTGATGCAAATCACAGCAGCAAAGCAATTGCACAACATCAGAATAATCAGAATACAGGCATTAAAAAAAAAAAAAAAAAAAAAAGAGAAAAAAGAAAAAAGCACAACAGCTGTCTCAGAATTAGTTAATTAATTAGTTAATTAACTGAATTAACTGGGAACAATAGTCAAAGGCTTTCCCATGACTGTATGAAAACATCTAAGTGAGCTTTCTATGTTGAAGACCTGCTTGTTTGGAAATAAACAAATGCAGAAGAGGATGCTGCAAACCCAGTAACCCAGTCTCCATAGACTGGGGCACAAAGACACCCAGAGCAAGTCACTGTTCAGGTCAGAGAACTTCTTTTGGCAAATTCTGTGCTGCTATTTGACAAGGCATGTTAGAAGACTCTTGGATTTAAAAGGAAAGTAAATTCTCTAGACAAGCTCTCCTAAAGGAAAATAATTGCATAATTCTGGTTTAAGTCCTTTTGAGTAGAGATTACCAGTGATTCTAATTATATTTCACAGTTTCTTGCCACTTGACAGAGATTGTTCTGCTTTTGAAGCTCAACCTGGACTTGAGCTATGACTGTAAGAAAAATAATTTATATTAAACTGCTGTCATTAAAAACAGTATTAAATTAGTCCTAAGACAGTCACGAGGAAAAGAAAATCACTTTTGAGTACCATAACTCATAAGCTGAAAGCCTCAGGCATCTAGGGGAATGAGCACTTTCCCACACTTGACCTACAGTCTGGTTTCACACCTCTCTCTGGCATTAGCTAAAGATCACATAGTAGCATGCACTTTGAATAAGAATGGCTAAATTGACTTAGGTGTAGCAAGGTGTTCATGTGTTCCTCCTTAAACTCACAGCAGATCTGAAGGTGGGATATGTGATGTGCATGTGTCCCTGCTGCCCTGGAGGTTTGGAAAACTGGATTAATGGTTGGAAATTCCACCAGGCGTTTTTTTTTTTCAGCCCAAATAGAAAACTGGAACTATTGATAGTTTTTACTTGAAAACATTAACTTGTTTTTTGTTGCCTTTTTTTCTTTTTTATTTATTTATTTATTTATTTATTTTTTTTAAAAAAAAAAACATGTTTCTGGCATGTTAAAAATTACGTTCAAATTTATAAGACTGCCAGACTCTGAATATTTAGACATGAACCCAAACAAACTGTACAACATCAGTTCCAACTGGAAAACAGAAATCCTTTGGAACGGTCAATATTATTAATGGAAAATATGAGAAAGGAAAAAGAGGTCTTTTAATTCCGAAGTCAAAAGAAAGAAACATTAACTTGTTTACCAAAATCCTTGAATAATATGCCCTTATAATTACAAGCACTAATAATATCAAGCCAATTTAACACTTTGTGCTGTGATACATAGCCCTGGTTTCAACCGGGATAGAGCTAATTTTCTTCCTAGTAGCTGGTATGGTGCTGTGTTTTTGATTTAGGATGAGAATAATGCTAATAAAACAGCAATGTTTCAGTTGTTGCAGAGCAGTGCTTACATAGAGCCAAGGACTTTTCAGCTTCTTCTGCTCCCCTGCCAGCAAGGAGGCTGGGGGTGCACAAGGAGCTGGGAGGGGAGGGAACGCAGCCAGGACAGCTGACCCACAGTGGCCAAAGGGATGTCCCATACCATGTGGTGTCATGCTGAACAATAAAACTGGGACTGTTGGCCAGGGGTTGATGCTGCAGGGGCCAGGGTCTGGCTGGGAATCAGTTGGCTGGTAGTGAGCATTGTGTTGTGTATCACTTGCTTTGTTCAATCCTTTTGTTGTTCTATTTTTCTCTTTTCTTTCCCTTTTCATTTTTCTTTTGTATTTAACTCATGAGTTCTTGAACTTTTCTTTTCAATTCTCTTCCACATACCACTGAGAAGGGAGTGAGCAAATAGCTGTTTGGTGTTTAGCTACCTGCTGGGTTAAGCCACAACATACATGAACAAAAATGTAGTTTTGACCTAGCCTGTTAAACTTCTCCAAGATTTATCAGTTTGAAGAAATATGTCCACATTGAACATAACAACATCACTATTCACATAAGGAATTCAGGCCATCAAATTAGCAATGTTCCTCTCTTACAGTCTTTACACTGTGGTTTTCTGTATTACTCAGTTCATATCTTTACCTGTACATCAGTAGTCTGTAGTAAGACCGTTTCTGACTACATCACTATACTAAGCAAAACCAAGAAAACCTGCTTCTTGCAGAACTTGAAACTTTAAACTCACACATACTACTTAAAGATCAGATCAAAGAAGACCTAAAAAGCACCTACACCCATTCAAACTCAGCAATTTGGCATAATTAGAACCCCGATGTATTACAATTTCCTTTAGGTCAACTGCAAGAATTAGAAGACAGTTATAATAGAAAATAGACCTCAAATTTAATTCACACAGATTTTAAACTCATAGCTGTAGACCTTAGGTCTCCTTAGGTGTTTTCTTTACATTCTTTGATTTTTCCACATGGTACTATTCTTCATGTCATTACACCAAAATTCATTATAACAATCCCAAAAGAATATTAGGGATGATGTCTTGACTCCAGCTTTATGAAATTCCATTCATGACGTACAGAAGAACAATGTTTTACAGCCAAAAGATTAAAAATATAAAGAAACTTTGTGGTCAGGCAGCCATATATGCTGCTCAATTACTCCAGAGGAGTTAAGGAATACTTTGTATATGAAATGAATAGCAGTGTAGTATTACAGTTCTGTGGTTTGGGTGACCAGGAGTTCAACATTAAAATGGTTAGGGCGTGCTTGAAGAAACAGGATGTACAAAACCTTTTAAGTAGATAATATCAAATATGAATATCTGTTAACAAAGGACATTCCACAGAAGGGAAATTATGAATTTTCCCCTAGTAAATACACATCTGTCCTGGTTTTGGCTAGAATAGAGTTAACTTTCATCCTAGTAGCTGGTATGGTGCTGTGTTTGGGATTTAGGATGAGAATAATGTTGATACCACACTGATGTTCTAATTGTTGCAGAGCAGTGCTTACACTAAGCCAAGGTCTTTTCAGCTTCTCGCTCTGTCCTGTCAGTGAGGAGGCTGGGGGGTACAAGGAGCTGGAAGGGGACAAAACCAGGACAGCTGACCTGAAATGTCCAGAGGGATATCCCATACCATATGGTGTCATGCTGAACAATTAATATGGGGTGGCTGGATGGGGTTGGGGTGCAGTGCTGGTCAGGGATGGAATGGGCACCAGTCAGCGGATTTTGAGCAATTGCATTGTGTCATTTGTTTTGTACACCTTATTATTATTAGTATTATCAATATGATTTTCCTCTCTTTCTTGTCCTAATAAACTGTCTTTATCTCAATGCACAAACTCATTTTTTTGCTGATTCTCTCCCCCATCCCACTGAAGGGGTGAGGGTGAGCAAATGGCTGTGTGGTGCTTAGCTGCTGGCCAGGTTAAATCACAAGAACATCTTATTCAAAGATTATTTCAACACAGGTAATAGATTCATTTGAAATACTACTTTCTGAGCAATTTTCTAATGGTGTTACCTGTGGGGTGGGCTTAAACATTAGGGTTAGTATTTTATTCCATGCAGGTAATAGATGGTTGGTAGTTAAAAACAAGTCTTTGCAAATAGCAGTAGAATTCCAAATCACATGATGTTTCAAAATGATGCTGTGGAAAAATGGTGAGCAATACTACTTTTGCAAAATGCTTCTTTGTAGCGTAGTATGAATGAAGTATATCAGTAAATCTGCGAGGACAAATTTTGTGTAAAGGGCACTGGATAGGCCCTGGTTATGCACAAGTTGGAACATGGAACAAACTTGAGACTTCTGTGATAAATGGCATATAGGAAAAAAAGTCATTCATTATAAAGAAGACCGAAAGAAATTTCATGAACTGGCATTTTTACAGTTTTCAGCATTATTGAACAATGTCAAAAGCAGTAAATGTACGTGTGTTGTGGTTTTACATGGCAAGGTTTTGGTAGTGGGGGGCTCCAGGAGTGGCCTCTCTGGGCAGAGCTCAGCAGCTGCTCCATGTTAGGTAAGGGCCAGTTTCAGCTGGGTCTAAAAGGACCTGCTGCTGCTTAGAGCCGAGACAGTAAGTGATGTTCGCATATCTCTGAGAGCATATTTAAGAAAGGAAGAAAAACTTCTGCACAACAGCAGCTGGGAGGAGTGAGAAGCAGCCCTGCAGACCCCCAGCTCAGTGCAGCAGGAGGGCAGGAGGTGCTCCAGGCACGCAGCAGCAGTTCCCCTGCGGGCTGTGGAGAGGCCCCTGGTGGAGGAGGCTGTCCCCCTGCAGCCCATGGGTCCCACATGGAGCAGATCTCCACGCTGCAGCCCGTGGAGGAGCCCCCGGTGGAGCAGGTGGATGTGGCCTGGAGGAGGCTGCGGCCCATGGAGAGCCCCCGCAGGAGCAGGCCCCGGGCCGGAGCTGCAGCCCGTGGAGAGGAGCCCACGCAGGAGCAGGGGTCTGGGGGGAGCTGCCGCCCGTGGGGGACCCGTGCTGAAGCAGTTTGCTCCTGGGGGATGAACCCGGTGGTACAGAGCCGTGTGGGAGCAGTTCTTGAAGAGCTGCTGCCTGTGTGCAGCCCCTGCAGGCTCAGTTGGGGAAGGACGGCATCCCGTGGAAGGGACCCCACGGGGAGCAGGGGCAGGGAGGGACCGTGAGGGAGCGGCAGAGACAAAGTGTTAGGGACTTACCACAGCCCCCATTCCTCGTTCCCCTGCACTGCCACTCAGGGTAAGGATGTAGAAGAGGGTGGATGGGGGTAGGTGTTTTTAATTTCTTTTCTTTGTTTCTCACTTCTTTAGCTTGCTAGTAATAGGCAACAAACTTTACTAATCTCCCTAGTCTGAACCTGTTTTGCCCATCATGATAATTGTTGAGAGATCTCCCTGCCTTTATCTCAATCCTTGAGCCCTTTGCATGGTCTTTTCTCCACTTTCCCCTTGAGGTGGGAGAGTGAGGCAGAGGTTGTGGTGGAGCTCAGATGCCCACATGAGTGAAACCACCATAATGTGTCATTCCTGACATCCTGGTTATGGGTTTCTTCAGTTTTGTTGACACCATTGTAGAGTTTGGAGGAAAAATAAAGAAAAATTGTAAGAGGAGTTTAGGTGAAGGCAAAGGTGAAAAAAGTCTGACATTTTTCTATTTAAGTATATTTTGACCTGCAGTTTTATAAATAAATAGATAAGTTGGAATAATATGCAGAAAGAATGTAAGAACATGCTCAGATCAGTTCATGCAGCTTGTCTTGGTTCTAGTAATAGTTAATTAAGATTTTTAAGGGAAAGATGACAAGTACAGAGTGATCCTTTCCCTAGCATAATCTACCATATTCCAATAATTGGTAGTTTAATTGTTTCCTAAGTCAGCATTTAATATTTCAGTGAAGTCTTTAATATTCCTGTTAAATGTCTCCTCTGTAATTTTGTCTTTGATATTTTTGGAACTAATTTGTATTTTTGTCCTCTGCTGTACTGATGAGTTCTACTACTTACACGCACTGGATGAAAAACAAAACAAAACAATTCTTTTTAATTTCAAGTTATCATTTCAAGCCAGTTTCTTGTTTTTTAAGAAACAGTGAATGACCATTTACATTCATTTTCTCTATGTCATCCTGATTTTATAGATTAATTCTGTGTTGCCTTATATCTGTTTCCCAAGCAATCCTTTCCTTTTACTGAAGATGTTTTGTTCCTTTGTTGCTTTTCTCCCTAGCGGAAGGTTTTCAGATTAAATGACCAGAACGGCATATATTAAGTACATGAATGGCAATGAAGGTGTTTAAGTTATATAGGCAGTAGCAGAATGACATCTGTTTAATTCTCAAGTTCTTTTCTAATATTTTCTGATATACTTTTTTTTTTTTTTCTCTCTCGATGTTACCACCATTTAGGTGGTATCATATAACAACTGTCCAAGATACAAGTTATATGATAACAACTTGTTATCATATAACAAATGTCCAAGAGTTCTTTCCTGAGACATTTTTGCCTTTAAATCATTAAAGCCCATCACTATGGGCTTTATATGTAATATAGATTGTCTGAGTCTGAACATAGAACTTTGGAATGTTGTACATAGGTAAAATGAGCCCCATGTGTACCAAAAACTAGGAAAAGTAGGAAAACTAGGGACTGTGTTCATGCCACCTCAGATTAATTATTTAGAATATTTTGATTTAGGTCTTGCTTAAATCTCTCCTTACCAGGTTGACCATCCTGTATGCGCAGAAGCCTTAGTCCATTTCTTTTATATATATATATATAAAAGAGAGGTTCAGGCTAAGTAGAGACTGAAGACACTGACTCTCTTACTAGAGTAAGAGACCGTTTCCCCATGAGGACAGTGAGACAGTGGAGCCAGGTGTTCCCTAGAGGCTGTGCTGTCTACATGCTTGAAGGGTTTTAAGCCCCAGCCAGATCAGGCCCTTAGCAATCTGTTCTGACCCAAGAGCTGGCACTGTTTTGGGCATGTGTTGAATTGGAGACCAAAGTGGGTCCCTTCCTTTCTGAATTATCCCAAGATCCTGTGGAATGTAAGTGGTACAATCAACAGAATTCTATATCAGAGACTTAATTGACTGGAAAGTGATTAAGTAATTTTATAAAATTATTTAACAAGAATAGAATTCTCCATGAAGTTACAGCAAACATGTAGAAATGCCCCCAGCAAACAACTGTAAGATTTCCATTAAGTTCAATTACCCATTTTCCTTATCTGAGTGTTAGAAAACTAGTATGTTACAGTAGGAACCCTGTAGATTCTCTTCTTTTGACGTCTGCTCTGTAAGAGGGTAAAATTTTGAAGTAAACAGGGAAAAAAAAATCACAGATACTAGCACTGTACTCTCAATCTAATAATTTTTTAACATTATTTTCTTTGGGCCCATTTTGAACACACAAATATATGCACACCTATCTATCTCTCTCCATGCATGTTCCAGGTGAGAAAAATCTAGGGTTTAAAAAGTGCCATTATTAAATTATTTTACAAGACATACATAGTTTATATAGGTAATATAAGTTATTGTTTGAAGAGTTATAATACATATTTTTCTTGATGACAGCTCTTTTCTGGGCTCTTTCGAGATGTAAGAAACTAGCTTGGAGCTTTTCCTGGACTGGGGGAGGGATGGAGGAAAGTCTGTGGGGAATTATCTACTGTACAGGAAATACTGGAAAGAATGGTCTTTTGTGAAATAAATGTTGCTAACAGCTGTGAGGACTTCCAAAGGTATGCAGTTAAACTTTACCTCTACCATTTTGATTTGCTGCTGTTGTAAGAAAACCTAAATATAGTACCTCAATACTTAAATATAAAAACCTATGTATCCTAAATCAGATTTAGAGCTACAAGTCTCAAACTTGCTGGAAAAGTTTACTTATATAGTAAATAACACTCTGTCTTGGGGAGAACCTTAGCCTGGTTGATGATTGCTAATATTTATCCTTCTCCAAATGGTCATGACCTACAGCTGGAAACATTCTTGGAGATGAACATCCTCAAGTTCAATTCCAAGTTGATTCTGAGGATCACCCCAAAAAAGGACACAGAACTTTCTATTCTACTATTTTTTTACTCCTATAACTGTGTAAGACTTGCTTTGCTGAGGCAAAGCACCACAAATTCTAGAATAGCTAGGTCATTTCACACTCATTCAGATTCTGATGGAAGATTTCATGTTCGGAATATTTTATTGGGGGCACTGTAATAGAAAAACTTAGATATCACAGTTCACTTTATGATCTCAGATAAATTAACAGTTACTTTCAAATATGACCTTCATTAGAAGTCCAACAAAAAATGACAAAGACTTAAAACCTTTGGGGAAAATTCCTTCCAGAGGATCTCTAGTTCCTTCAGAAACTATGAGAGCTTATGTATATCCTGTATCTCTTATCTCTTATGAATAAGTCAAGAGCATCTTGAATACTGTTTTTTGTTTTAGTAATTTGCATGGATTTGGAAGATAACAGCAAGTCAGAAAAGCCAAAAGCAATGTCTGAACTGTTTCTGATTTTCATCTTGTAGTGCTTAACAATATCTTTTATAATACAGGGAGAAGAGAAGAATGTTTAAACCACATGGCTAAGAAATTATCTTATTTCCATGGACAGATTCCTTTCCATGGCCCTACAGGCAGAAAGAGCTGACATGTTTCCTTATTCCACATGGAATTCGTCAGTTCAGGCACTGCCCTTCCTGAATCCACACAAGTTCACTGCATATGAGGATATCTTATATGATTTTTTTTTTCAAAACAAAGATTTTGCCAGAAGCAAGGCAGTGGTTGGCTGGCTTAGTGAGAGGTGTTTTATCTAATCAGAGCACTGAGTTTACCCTGTGGGCATAATACATGCCTTAATACTTCTCTATATATGGAATAAGGATCTGTTTTACATCTTGTTAAAAATGTGAACTTTTGCACTGTATCTGTACCTGTTAATTCCAAGATTTTTTTATTTTTATTTTTATTTTTTTTCAAATTTCCTTTATCTTATAGTGGAAGCTTAGAAAGCTTATGTCACACAGCTGCCAGAGAAAAGCGGGGCTTTTTTATTTTTTTATTTATTTTTTTTTTAATATTTTTTTACTGCAAGACTGAGCTTTCTTGTCTGGAGAACTTACCTGACATCAACTGCATTATAAAAGCTAATTTTATTATAGCTATCACCTTCCTCTTTTGCTGCTATGAAGGGGAAGCAGATATGGAAATTGGTGAGGGAAGTTATGTCCACTGAAGTCACCACACAAGCTTTGATGGTAACTTCATGACAGGAAGGTGTTAGTCTAATTTTTCAGGGACAATTTGGGAAGAAAAGGCTCAAGAAAAAGGACAACGAAGAGTTTTTGACAAGAAATATAAAGATCCTACATACAAGAGAGAGAAGAAGAGAGAGAAGTGCCAGAAGAAAGAAAAAAAGAAACAGGAGAAATTAAAAAAGATTTTCAGGTTGTTGGCTTAGTGATACAAGTAAGAATATTCTTGGAGAATTTTATATATATACATATATAGATAACAGTTGGATCTATTTGAATGCATATTTTCTAATAATCTCTCCAAAAGTGCTCCAAGAAAAAGTTTGAAAACATTACATTAAAGATACAAAAAGTTTTAATGAGACAGCTGCTGTTCCCCTGCATTTACATTTTTGATTTTTGTAAGCAAGATTTCCTGTGGAACTGCCTATTACCTAATGAAACAACTGTGTTCCATACAGCAGTTGATGCTTCTCATTTAAATTTTTTTTTTTTTTTTTTGGTAGAACATGTACGATTTAATTACAGTACTGTCTGGAAAACTATCCCATTTTGTTGAGTGGCAAGCATAAGCATAACTCTGGTCCAAAAATGCATATCATTTATCTAGACAACAGAGAGAAATTTTATGACAGAGGAAATAACAGTGTTTTACTTAGGAAAGACAGAGTCAATAGAGAATCAGGAGTAGTAAACATCTCTTTCTATTTACAGGCATGTTTTAAATGCCTAATCTCTCTTCTCTTTAGATCATTGTTGCAGTCTAAGTGTCTAATGGCAAATACCTAGTGGTGCCCATTTCTGTGTATTATCTGTAGTTGATATTGAGACAAGTAGCTCAGATATAACATTTATTTATTTTTATTAATTAAAATTAATTTCTGAACACATTAATTTATCTCTATTACAGTTATTATTTAGAGGACATATATGTATATTGGTTTCAACATGGACAGAACATCAGAACATTTATCTGAAAACACAACAAATAAAAACATAAATAACATTTAACTTCAGAATTATCAGTCCTTTATTAGAAAGGACACTCACATTGATCATGGGAAAACATGACTTAAACCTGTATTCTTCCTGCTTCAGATTCTGTGTCAGGGTACTAAATTGGTATTCTGAGATGTGCTTTCTCTCTCATCTTGGTGCTGCTCCATTTTATAAAAAAAATAGTTTATAAGCACAAATAAATTATGTCTAACACAATTTGGTCCATATACACATCAAACATTGCAGTACTGGTTAATCTGTGACCTCCCACTCTCATTTTCCACATCACTTGTTATTTTTGCAGAACATGAGAAATGTTAAAAAGAGAAAAAAAATCAGAACAAGTAGGAGAGCTTTTTTGTGTGCAGTAACTTGCTTGTTGCAAGGAAAGAACAAGGGCTGCATCTTCTCAAATACAAAACTGCACTGAGTGAATGGTGACTGCCTGTGTCACCAGCTGAGAGAGACAACCCAGTGTATCTGCAGAGAGATTCTTTCTGGGCTGGAGGGTTCTCACCACAGCCAGACGTGATGTATTATGCTTTTTAACTCTTGCAGTTACTGACAGGACAGAAACAAATGCTTGTTCCTTTGTAATCTTGGCTTTGCAGTAGTAACAGAGGCAACCTTTTAAGTGTTGTGATGCTTTCACCTACTTCTTGCCTGCCTTCATATAGCCATTCCTTCATATTGACATATTGACACCTTCCACATACAAACCACCATTTTCTTGTTTAGCAGTCTTTTTTTTTTTTTGGGGGGGGGGGGGGCGTTTTTTTTCTTTTTTTTTTTTTTTTCTTTCCATCTATCTTTGGAAGTACTACTTTTAAAAGTCCAGCTGGATTTCTAACAGGATAAATATACCACAATTAGAAACCCACTACAGAAGCTATTTGGATGTGTGTTACAGAAATCATAATGATGCTGACTGAGCTGATGGGAGTATGTGCCACTTTGTTCGTTTTGAGGAAATCCTTTGTTTCAGCAAAAAAAGTATTTGGGACCTTTCCTAAAATGCTAACATTGCTTTCCATTATTGAATACTTCTTTCCAATTAGGTTTTGTTTGTAGTTTGTTTCTAGTTTAAAAGAATTTGTGTGTGGTGAGCACAAGTAATATAAGCTTCCTGGTCCAGTTGATATATTTACATTTTATGTATTGGTAGGATTAATTTTTAAAAATCGCTGATTTACTATCATTATTGAGTGATTATTGAGTGTTTTACTGCACAAGGTTCCTGACTATATTTTGCATTTGAGAGTTTGAAAACATCCTCCAGGAACAGCTATTGATTTCACAAAGAACTTGCAGAAATATTTTCTAACAGTGGACTCTTGCAGAAAAAGGAAGGAAAGGAAGGCAGGTGTGATAGATACTTCAATGAGTCAAGAAATGTTCCCACAGGAGAGTCAATTTTTACATTATTTATGTCTCTTTTCAACTGTGAATATTTAACACTGTGGATAAAGCAGTATGTGCTCCCTTCACTAACAACACAGCAATATCAGAGCTGAATTTTTCTGCAAGATTATTCTTGAGAAACTGCTAATTTTTACCAGTATGCATTTAGCAAGACACAAGGAACAGCTTCATCTCTGCCCAGCTGATTAGATGCTGTGCATTAGTTTCAGGCCTGAAAATGGTGCAGTTGCTCTCCAAAACAAACATAAAATGACAGGGAAAACCACTAGAAATATGGTATCTTGTGTGAGGACAAAGATATCCCATGTCTGGGACCTTGACAAGGTCAGGGTAAGGTTTAACTTAAGATCGTACTTTGACAGTCCAGTAATCCTGTTTCATACTAATAATGTGGCTTGTGCCATCCCCATTCTGACACTTGCTCATACGGTTAGTCTCCTCAAGAAGAAAAATTTTCTCCTGTAGAAGCATTACCTTCTTTTTTTCTGCACTGGCACTCACTAGGGAGATTTCATGCAACCAGGAGAAACTCTGCTGCTGCTAGAACTCTCTGGCACTTCTGAAACAAGTGAAGAAGTTAATGATCCAAAATTATTCTGAGCTATTAAAAGCTAGTGACCTAGCCTAAATGGGAGTGTGAGTCCAGCGAGGCCAGGTACCTGATACTTCTAGAAGACCCCCAAAAGAGTGGAACATCAGGTGAATAATAAAACAAATATACCAGTCCTATGCTTATGGACTGAAAATACTGCTGCAGCAGAGCTGTGTCCATAGGTTAACCTTTAAAGCAAAGTTAACCTTGTCCAGCAAAATGAGCAATATCATTTGTACACAGAAGAGAAGCTGACATGTATGTCTTCCTCTGGCTGAAAGGATTTTTTTTTTTTTTCCCTTATTCAGGTCATAAGATAAACAGATGAATCTGGAAGGGTCTGGAAGTAAATCTGGACTCCAAGGTACTAAACTGGAAGAGCCTTGGGAAATGAATACTTAAAGGAGAGAGTTAAATGGATAAGAAAGAGAATAAAGCAGCTGCAGAGGAAATTATATTAGTCTCAGAGAAAGGAGGGAAAATTGGGTTAAAGTTGGGTCCATCCATTGCAGTCTTCTATTGCACTTTCTTTCAAGCTGCTGGTCCAGAGCTGGGAGGCAGACTACAAATGGTACTTGACCTCAAGTCAGTCAATTAGATCTTACAGTGTTGATGGTGATGGGGGAAACTACATGAGCTGAAGTACCATTCACAGGACCTACAGAAGTATTTTAAGCCAGAGCAAAGGTAGACTCTATGCCCTTCACTCCAAGTCTCCTTGATTTTTTTTTTTATTATTATTTTTTTTAAGTAATTGACAATTGGCTGCCTTAAATTCTTTTTATGCCCCACT
The DNA here is from genome assembly GCF_011077185.1 of Oxyura jamaicensis. Classification (NCBI taxonomy): domain Eukaryota; kingdom Metazoa; phylum Chordata; class Aves; order Anseriformes; family Anatidae; genus Oxyura; species Oxyura jamaicensis. The sequence goes on from NC_048893.1 coordinate 129,187,313, forward strand.
CTTTGCTTTATGATCTCTCTTCAGGCTTTTTAGCTTCCTTGTCCCTTTAGTTAAATGCCTATGAAAGTAATACTGAAGAATGAACTTGGCGCTTACCATCCTTACAGTGATCTTTCTTCTTGTGTTCTGTACATTCGCAGCTTGTCTTAATAGTTGGCTGCAATTCAGGGCAGGACACTATCTTTGAGTGTGTGTACAGTATGCAGCACAAAGAGGATCCAATACTGCTTGCCCACAAGGTATTATGATAATAAATAAATATTAGTAAACCAAACTGAATGAATCTCAAATTCTCCTGAGGAACTGTTTATGAACTTATTCTGTCTACGTTTGTCCTTCTCAGTGTGCATGAAGAAGTTTCAATATCAATCAAGACAGCAAAAATAATTTTGGAGTTGCACTGAATAATTTAATTAAGAGGTTAATGAACAGAGAAGTGTTCTGCCCAAATCTCTTGTTGACTCAGCTGATGGCTAGGTTGCGGTCAAACTCACTGTCTGGGACTCATCCACGAGAGAGTAGGTCAGGATGCTTAAAGTGCCACTTAGCTTATTTCTGTTATGCTGGCTAAGGCTTGCATTACTCTCACAGAACTGCAAATGGTTTGTGCACATAATTTATGCTTGTATGCACACAACACTCACACTTTATGGTCTGTAGGTGTTAAAGTATGTTTTCTTCCTGGTTGTCATTCTTAGCTCAGTATTAGTACAGCACTAGCACTCTCCCCATATGTAGCTGCAGCTAAAGTCTGTATTCATCTCTAATATGGTTGTAGCTATATCCACACTGCTTTTGAAAAAAATGCGATTTTTATTAAGTAATTCTGAAGGCATGTCATATTTTCCTACAAAACAAAGTTAAAAATATTGCAAGCATTGCTCTACCTAACAGGATATGCTGTCTGGCCATTAAAACCTGACTGCTCCCTCATAAATTCCAAACTTAGATGGAGAGATTAGTGGAGCAAATTAGATTAGAGTTTATTAATTTATTGCTATTTCTTTTCAGCCCAAGAAATAGAGTACTAGCAACACACATGGCATGGCTACTCATATGAACTCTGTTCTTGGGCCTTTGCTGTTAATGCAAAGTTCAAATTTATCCACCCAGAGAATTTGGTTGCTTGTCATTATTGTCATTGGGAATGGCAGCTAATGTTGATGCAGTTTGTTTGAACATATTTTGTAAGCCACAAATTCAAATTTCATTAGTGCAAACTATGGCTTTGAAACTAGAACAAGTTCATGCACTAGCTAAATCATATGTTACTATGGTGTGTGACTCTTCAGGGTCAAGTAGTTGTCCCCAGCTTCATTTTCTCACAACGCAAATCACACCAAACATGCTTCACGTGAAGCCCCACTAAATTGAGGTCTACATTAGACTAGCAACTATGTGAAGTCTGCTTGAACCTGTAGAAATGCATCCTGGATGTGGTGTCTGGGTTTTACAGATATTTGAAGGAAACACAGAGTAATTTCAAAATTCTCAACAAGGGAATTATACACTTAAACAAGTTCCTTGAACTCTTGGAAATGGCCAGCAGCCATTCTATGGCAGCAAATCCATGCAACAGTTTCAGGAACCTCTTAGCTATATGCCTTCAATACTATGGATCCAGGGCATTTTGCCGTTCTCAGGTATTTTAATAAATATACTAGTTTGGCAGAGGCAATATTAAATCCCCTTTTCTCAAGGGAAGAAATACCTGTGCTGTTTGTGAATGACAGTTTACATTGATAGAGCTCGTCTTGTTTTCCGTATAACAAGTTTCAAGCTTGCTGCATCAATCCTTATTATCCTGCCACACAGTAGTGGAAATTTTACTTAGACATTGAAGTAAGTAATTTGTGCTATGCTCTGAGTGAAGGTAGCTTACACTGCAAAACTGATTTTTTCTCATAAATTCACCTATGTGCATATTTTGTATGCTGGTACAAATCAGATACAGCTGATCAGCCTGGGCTGATGTTTTCATTAGAGGTAGCACTGATTTTGGTAGCCAAACATGTTCTTTATACAAATTATTCTATCCCTTTGTGATACTGTATGGTGCCACAAAAAGAGACTTTTTCTTCACAGGAAAAGGCAACCAAATAGTTTTTGCGGTTTTTGGGTCCCACTGTTTCTAAGAAATGATAAAGCTCTGACGAATCAGGTGAGACATCAATTTACATATCATAAAACAACATCAGTCATCTTTAATTTGTGTTAGCATGCAAAGCATGCCCAGAGGTGAATTAACTGCATAAAAATGCATAATCTACAATATATTAATACAAAAATATTATGGTATATGTACACTTAAGTTTTTATACACTTTTAATCAAAGCATATGGTATGAACGGGTTGATTAACAAAATAATCATTCACATGCATTTTTGCTATGGGGAATATATATGTGCAGAATATAGTGGAATATCAGTTGTTGCTTTGTTTTGATAAAACTCTGTATTGTTGTGTTGTGCCATCATAAACAGTGTAGTGTGCAATGGCACACCTCTTAAGAGTATCTCACGTGCCTATCAAATGATGCCTATTCTTGAGGTGGTGAATGGGTAAAGAGGTTATTACCAGAGTCAGAGTGATAAGGCCATGAAGCATGGAATAAGAAAGACTGTTTAAATGGAGAGTAGAGAGTTATAACTTTTATTCCATCTACCCTTCAGATATTTCTGTGCTTTTGTCTTAAGCAGCATGAACTTGAGCCTGCTTTTACTGGGTCAAGTAATTCTAAAGGTGACCCTTTCTAACCCTGATGATTTGCTGGCATATTAATTCATTCTTTCTTATGGTAATGGCAAAAGGTGTCTTCACTGCAGAGAAACAGGATTTTTAACAAACTACTTTTCAAAATTTGATTTAATTCTAAATCATCTTATCAAGTTGAACTGTTCAAAATTTCCTGTGAACAGCAAATTTGTTGGCAGCTTAATTTTTGATCAGCAGCAAATGTTACATTGCTGACCACATGTCCCCAGACCACTGATTTTCTTTAAATATAGATAAACTTCATCAAACAGCTGAATGCATCCCAAGGGTGGTTTGGCTATGGCTCTGTGGAAGAAGTTGACTCATGGGGCTGCCCGGCACCCTGCCCTGCCTTCCCTCAGAGCCGGGTCTGCTCAGGGTCCCTTGGTTATTTTGCTGATTTTTGTGGGATCCCTGAGCTCCAGTGATGGAAGATCACCCAATGCACTGAACAGAGAATGTTGAACTGAGTTCTGCAAATGTTAGTGAAAAAATGTCATCTGTCTCTATTTTTATTTTTGATGAACAAGTAGAGCTTATTGTGCTTTCCCCATTCCTAAGAGAATAATTTAGCTATTTGCTTCCCGTGAACCTACTTAACCTCACCAGCTTGACAATGGGCTATACTGGTCCCATTGTGACAATGATCTTTTACATCTTATGTTCCCTAATTTAAGAGAGCCAGGAAATCAGTTTGGACCAAAGATGAGTTTGCAAAAATAGCAGTTAGAATGAGCAAACAGCTTGGAAAGTAACCATATTTGATACTGGAGTAATTGAAAGACAGTAAACATGAAACCTACGGATATCAGTTTCACAGGGTCACTTATCAGAGGGAAACTGTGTGATAAACAGCGTTTAGAATGAGAGCTTTTTCTTGATTTGAATTATTCATTTTTACTCTTGACCATTATTCTTATGTTAGTTGATTATAAAGCATATCATATCAAATAATAATATGGTATCATAGCAACATAAAGGAAATCAGTCTTACAGATTCTGGAGATGCTGATATCATTGCATTTAGTTAATGTAAAACAATTATTGAGCTGACATCTTCAAGTAAGTTTATTTTCCAGTTAAAAAAGCGGTGCTACTATTTGATATGACATTGTGCATCTATATTGCTTCAGGCTTCTTTTAAAAAGTCTCTAAAAGTCGATTCTCATTTGTAATCACTGTACTGTTAAAAAACTTTGTCACAGCCTTGGCTCTTGAACAGGTTGTGCTGGAAAACATTTTTCTTTCATTTTAATGTCAGCCACCAACCCAAAGCTGTCATTGCAATAACATTCCTTTTTTTTTTTTTTTTTTTTTTTAGGGGTGGTTGGGAGAACAGTTATTTCAAAAAACATCTCCTATATACTGCAAGATTATCTCATTTCGTAAGAACTGAAACTCAAGCAATATTTTTGATACATGCAAGTGTTTCAAAGCTCATCTTCCTGACCTGAAATATTACAGTGCCAGAGCTGGTGTGGGAAGGGAAGAGATAGTGAAATTCTAGATATAATCTTTACTTCTTCCTAGAAGCTACCAAATTACCAGAACTTGAAGCAGAGTAATTAATGTTTTCTGCAGAATACCTGCAAGCATGTTCACATTCTCAATGTTTAGCAAACTGACAGCTATGGCAATAAAATTCTGCATTGTTTCCAGAAAGCAGCCCTCCTCCCTAACACAGTCATCTCAAAACAACGAGGTAGAGAGGACACAAAATTCATGGACTGGAAATGAGACATGTTTTTTACAGTGCATCACTGAGAACTCCAGAACATTTGCAAGCATTTTTTTGCCACTGTCATTTTAGGTTTTCTTCAGAAATCTGTGTTATTTTTACATTACATCAAAAGCTGCTCGTCTCTGATAATATACATCACAGTGCCATCTAGCGCAGGAAGAAAAGAACAAGAAGAAAATGGATGGTGTGAGCTTTAGTTTGTGTGAAAGCAAAATCAATGCCATACACAGCCCTAGCTGAACAGGATTATGCCTTCCTTTAACAACTATGTCTCTGATTTCAGTAGCTCACAACTAGAACATATGCTAGCACCAAAGACTATACTTCTCCATGCACAGATTTAGGATTGTGTTAGTTGTGACATTATACTATATGAAAGAGAATTCTTTATCTAGTATTTGATTATCTGAAGCTGCCCGCCCTGAACTCTGGCTGCTTAAAATGGGATGAAAAACACAAAGAGAAATGTGAGAGAGAGACTGCTTTAATAATTGATTATTTTTCAGTGAACATTTCTCATAAAGAAGACTGTATGTATCCACAGTTCTTTCTGTGAGGCAGCTGAACTACTACTGCCTATATGAGACAATACATTGCAACATTATGATCAGAAGAAACTTGAAGAGTTTATTTAAATATTGATAAAAGGATTATTTCACCAAATCTCATCATGGCAGCAGAGATCGGATACCACAAGTACAAAGGTCTCTCTTCATCTGCAGCTACTGGGAAAAATGTCCTGCCGGAGAGCTAGAATGGCCTTTAAAGTTCTCCTTGACTTGACATTGTAATATGTTTGAGATCTGCTTCATCCTGAGAGATACACCCCTGAAAATATTTCCTCTTGCATGGATTAGCATTTTCCTGGAATCCTTTCACCAGAGCTCCTGCTACCACTGGCACAGTCTGCTGGCTAACACAGAAGGGTTTTGCCTGGAGGGCTTGGTCCAGTCAGGTTGGGCACCTGACCTCCAGGAAGCCCTTGCTGTGACCCGTTGTCCTCTGGCCCACAATTAGTGTGGGGGTATTCCCACGCATCACTTCAGCTCTCAGGGAGAAGGAATTTCAGAGAACCTCTTAGGCTTTATTACATGTTGCCACAAAAAATAAGTGCTGCATAGATTTGAAACTGGGCTTACACCTGAACAAAATAAGTAAGGAAACTGTATGCTCCATGGGTTGGTAGCTATGGCTGCAAGCATGCTGATGTTGGCTTCTGGGTTGTTAGCTATGGCTGCAAGCATGCTCATGTTGGCTTCTGTGAAAACAACTTTTCAAAAAAAGAGAGTGCAATATATAGGAATAAGAAGGTCATGCTTGTTTTTATTTTTATTTTTATTTTTTATTTTTTTATTTTTCCCAAAGGTTTGGCTAACTAAACATTAATGAGGATACTGCATGATAATTATAAATGTAATTCCTCTTTCTCTGTTTTCATGGTACTAGGTTGTAAAAGGAGGCACAGTGCTTTCCCTGAACCTATTGCAACCCAGGTGCCTTTAGAACAGTCTTTATATCTTGCAGACAAACCATTTCTTAGAAGTATGATGTAATCCTGTATGTATATCTGGATTCGTGTCAGAAAACAAATTCCCTCTCTACTGACTTCAGTGGAAATAACATTGCACTCAGACATTTACATTTCCAAGAGCAAGGAATGAGTATAAATTCACTAACATGAAAGTGTGATAAAAAATTTACACTTCCTCATCTTTAGTATTTTCTTAAAGAAAGCCTCAAGTTTTTTTTTTTTTTTTTTTTTTTTACTATCCCCTCGTCTCTGCAGATATTCTTTATAAATGAGAGGTTGACAGACTATACAAAAACTACAAAAACAGCTCCTGTGCTCAAACAGCATTATTACTCTAAACATTTTGATTGCAATGCTTGTGGCAGAATAAGAACTTTAAAAACTAGGCATGAAAAAAACAGAGATATGCATTGAAGAGACAAGGTATTAGTAAATCCAAATGCTAGGCAAGCATCTGCAAATTTAAGGAAATAATGTATATCAAATTATTTACTTATGTAATGGCTCAGTGGAAAGCCAGGTATTCTTATGCTTTTTGCTTTCCACTGTCAGCTTAATTGCAACAGCAAAATCATTTGGTGATTTTTATCTATTTATTTATTTATTTATTCAATCCAGATGCTGTAAAGGATTGTAGAGGAACCATACCAAAAAAAAAGAGCACATTTTTTCTCTTTGTTTAAAGAGAAAGAGATCAAATTTCTACACCAGGCGTGGTCAAAACACCTGATTAGAATTTAAGATTACTTCTATATTTAATATTGATAAATCTAACTTATAGGATTTCTGCTTCTTTTTAACCTAGAGACAGTGTTAAGATTCATGAGATTGCTTTCATTTATGTGCAAGCAATTTCATAAGTCAAAATGACTCAACCTATATTTGCATGAAATTTTTACCCTTTCTGTAACATCTTTAAATTTGTCAACGCTGAAAACAGGTCATGATTTTGTTTTTAAGGCCAGTAAAAAATATTCAAACTGTTCTGAAGTGCAGCAGAGTGCTATCTGTGTCCTCTTCCCCCAGGATAAAAACCTACAACCAAACACATTAATAAATTTTATTTTGTGCTGGCAGCCAAATTCCTAGCATTTAGTAACTTTTGAAACTGCAGCACTACCTGCTTTATTTCAATGGTAATAACAGTAAGTAAAGAGGATACAAAAGACTTTGTTACTTAATGCAAAAGCTCTTGGCCAAAATTAAGGACCTATCAGAGTTTTTTATTCAATTTTTTTAGCTCACTATACAACACTATACTAAAACATAATTTGGTTAAAAAGATTTAGACCGTTTTTGATGTGTAAATACTAGGTGAATGGTTTGCTATGTTCCATCTTCCATCTCTGCTAGCTAGGGGTAGCTGAGCAAATGGTGATTCAGCCTTCAGTCTGAAGCTCATTGTACTGAGCCTGCTCCAGATGTCATAAATACATCTTGTTGGGATGTTTTATTTCTCTCACTCTCTCACTTCCCTGCAGGCAGTCCAGACTGGAGTGGATTTATGTATTTTTATTTTGGGATTGTTTTTGCTGGAAGGCCTTTAAAAAAAAAAAAAAAAAAAAAAAAAAGGAGGCCTTGCATTTTGAGGGAGCTGAAGTTGCACACCATGTACATCTTAATTTAGTTATTGAGTTGATTTATGCTTAGAATATCTCAAGTAGTCTCCCCTCAGTACCCTTCACATCCTGAGATATTTTCTTTCTTTTTCTTGTCCAGCTCCAGAGGAGAGCAGTTTGGCTCAGTATCAGCTGTAGATTTTTGTATTAAATTTTGATTGTCTTTTTGTATGAACTACCGAGGCTGCTTGGACACTATGCTGAGACCTTTACTGTAGCTAAAGGTATTGATTCTGTATAATACAATTATCTCTGTAAATGTCTGCATATCCATTGCAAAAACAGTTCTGTTTTACTTACTGCAAGGATTCTTTTAATAGAATACAGTCATCATTAAAATATTTCCATCACATCTCCTGGGAGGTGTCTGTAGCCTCCAGCTGAGTACAGTGTGAAAAGATCTCTTTTGAAACTGACATACTCAGATAGACCAATCAAACAAAGCAGCATCATGTAGAGTCCTTGCTGGGCTTCAGAAAGCAATATGGTTGCATAACTATAGTGCTGTTTCTACTGTAATTAGTCACAGCATAGAACAGGGTTTACAGACCCTTGCTTAGTGCTGTGGGGGGCTGGGGCTGCTGTATCTGCTGGTATTAGTTATGCACTGCCACTGTTTTGGCAGTATCCTTGCTTTGCTCCATTGCGTAGCAGGAACCTGTCCTGGCAGTGCAGGCTTGCTCTGGGTGCCCTGGGTACTCTGCTGCTCATTTTTCCACTTGGATGGGTGGGGCAGAGATATCTGCTCTGCTGTACATCAGCTTTGATTTGCTGGCACATTCAGCAGTATAAGCCAACTCTGGTATGCTGCACTGAAAAGGGAGGAAATTAGGGAGTGGCTACACCTGAGGATAGCTTTATTAATGCAACATTTCCAGTTTCAGATGTCAAAATTATCTGCAAGATGAGAGCTCTCAGTTTATATTTTACAGTGAAATTCTTTTCTCTCTGTTTATAAAGTCATGTCCAAGTTTATTATTTTATGTTGTGGTACCCATTGATGGTACCAAAGGAAAGTACTGCCTTAGTACATAGAATCTCAGAATGGTTTGGTTTGGAAAGGACCTTAAAGACCATGTAATTCCAGCCCCCCTGCCCCCCTGGAGAGGTGCTCCAGCCCTTTGATCATCCTCATGGCCCTCCTGTGGACTTATTCTAATAGGTCCATGCTCTTCTTGTGTTGGGGGCCCCAGAGCTGAATGCAGTGCTCCAGGTGGGGTCTCATGACAGCGGAGTAGATGGGGAGAATCACCTCCCTCAACCTGCTGGCCACTATTCTTTTGATGCAGGCCAAGATACCGTTGGCTATGTGGGCTGCAAGCACATATTGCCAACTCATGTTGAGTTTCTCATCCACCAAAACACCAAGTCCTTCTCTGTGTGGCTGCTATCAATCTGTTCTGTGCTCAGCCTATATTTTGTGCTTGGGATTGCCCCAACCAAAGTGCAGGACCTTGGCCTCATTGAATTTCCTGAGGCTTACTCATGCTGACCTCTCAGTTTCTGGGAGAATCTTCTACATGATCATGCTGGGCAGAGAGGTGAGACAGACTGGCCTGTAGTTTCCAGGATCTTCCTTTTATTCCTTTTTAAAAATGGATTTTATCTTTCCCCTATTCTGGTTGCTGCAAACTGGATTTCTCAAATATGCTGGATAGAGGCTTAGCAACTTCATCCACCAGTTTCCTCAGGACTTGCAGATGCCTCTCATCAGGTCCCATGGATATGTGCACTTTCAGGTTCCTTAGATGGTCCTGAACTTGATCTTCTATATTGGGCAGTTCTTAATTCTCCGAGTCCTTGCCTTTACCTTCTGCAGCTTGGGCAGTGTGGCATGAGTATGATCCTTTCCTTTTATAGCAAGTTAAATTAAGTAGGGACATATACATCTTCACAACACTGCTTCAGATTTTCTTCAGTGAAAGAAGCATCTGTCTTGATTCTCATTAAAATGTTAAAAGTGAAAGTAAGTACTATTATAGAGAAGAAGAAATTTAAACAAAACCAGATTCTTCAGAACAAGTCGATCATCTCAAAAATACCTGTGTGATGCTCGTAAAAGTGTAGAAGTGTGTAAGTGAGAAATAGTATACGGTTAGGTCTTATCTTGGCAAATATCATGATGACAATTCATATACAAGCATTCTTCTATTTCTTATTTTTTTACATTGTGACAGCATACAGGCAGCACAGCCTGATAGGTATATTAAGCAAAGGTAGAGAAAAGTCCATTCTCTTAGAAGAAATGTAACAGCTTGCCTCTCTCTCACAGGAAAGCAACTTGAACATCTGCAAATTGTTCTCTGAACCGCAGCAAGAAAAGGAAAGAGAGGTGATGTTTTGACCCTTAGACAAGGGGGGAGGTACACAGCAAACTTGAGATTGTCAGCTAATAATTCGGATTCATGATCTCATAACTTATGTTGGGATGAGTGCTGTCAGATGTTATAATGTGGCTCCATTATGGCTTTATTACAGTCCTGGGCAGCTTTCTCAACAAACACTATCAACCTGTCATTTGTTCCGTCTGTGTTTATATATAATGCTGCTAATGTCCTAATGTCTTGTATCTAGAAAGTCAGAGTTTTTTTTTTGTTTGTTTTTGTTTTTATATATATTTAAAACTACAAAACTACTGAGAATTAAAATTAAATGCTAATCTTATAAAGTTGGGTGTTTCTCTTCAAGGTTACCTTATAAACCATTTCTTCATATACCTGCTTAACCTATTAGGGCAACAGAGACTGATGTTTGTGATAATTAATGTAAACATTGTATTTACATGACATAATTAGAAGCTAGTGGCAACTTTTCCTATGCTGACCGCATTGTGACAGCTTCGCTAAAGAAACTGTTTCATAATAAATATTAAGATATCAAGTACGAATAACTTAAGTGGCTCAGGATTCATCAGAACAGTATCTGTTACTTGATGGGCCATAGCTCATAATATGTTATATTCTGGAAGATCCAAAAAAAGATTTTTAACCAAAAAAAAAAGGTATTAAGGAGACACTTCAAGGTAAGTCAAAATTTCAGCTGATCTTAAGACACAGCTCCATAAGCACAGGGGTAGATATTATGCACGTGGCTGCTGGAGTGGATGGCCCAGAAGAACTCCAGGGCACAACACAGCACAGGCTGGCTGCATCCTGATCATCCAAAACCTGATTCATTCTCAGTTGTGTGAATAGGAGGTTAAGATCTAGATTTTTGGGTGCATACACACTCATCAGAAAAGTATGCTTCTATGAAGTTTTCTATTCTACATAATGCATGTACCATGTGTTTGTGGCTAAGTGGTTTTAGGGCTGATGCAGCCTTAGGACTAGATGGAATAGAGTTTATTAACAGAGACATATACTTCCAGGTAAGCTTTGAAATTAGTATATCTTAACTAGTTCCTTCATTTGAGGGACTGCTAACGTATATCTCATATGTCTTTTCTGAAATAACTTGTTCTTAAATTGTGTTTTTAACCTTCCTCTCCCTAAGTCTTTAAATTCTAGAAGTGGCACGTGCTTATTATTATTTTTTTTTTTCCTACAGACACTGTGTAACTCTAAAGAATGAAATCAAATCATTTTTATTATTATTATTTTTAATTCCATGGTAAATATTATGAAGGAAATGTAAATCATGCACATTATTCCAGCTTTGTCTTCTGAAAAATAAATATAATTTTTCTAACTATTTTCTCTCTTCTGAGAGTGTTTTTCTCCTGTTATTGTCAATTTCCTAGAAACCCTATCACTGTGAACTTAGAAAGGCATACCTACTCTTTAATCATGTGTTTTCCCTATTTTTTTTTCCCTATATTCATGTATTCATGTATTTTCCCTATATTTTTTATTATCTTTTTTTACTTTAGACTAGCAGCTGAATTAAACCAGATTATCTTGGGACTGTTGAAAGTTTTTATCAGTTAACTAGATGATGACAGCGTACACTTTAAATTCACAGACAGCATCAAAATGGAAGGAGCTATTGGCAGCTAGAGGGACAGAAGTAATGCTCAGAGTAACCTCGACAAATGGAAAAATGAAAAAAGTTGCCATTTAATAAATATAAAATTACACAATTAGGCAGCAGTAACCATCTCCACTGCAAGACTAAGAAATAACTCGATAAGGAAGAGGTGTGTGCAGAAGGCTCTAGGTGTCATAGTGGATCACAAGATGGTAAGAAGACAAATCAGCTGAGTGATAGCTTTCTTTTGCAACATGTATGTTGCATAAAGAAACAGGTAGATTGTAAAAATATTTTAATTCTTTTGAGCACAGAAAACTAGATTTTTTTTTGTTGATTCTTTGCTTTAATTTTTAGCTTTAAGTAACTTAATCCAAGTTCTTCTTCCATTCTGAACTGCCAGAAAGCTAGCATGTACTTCAGTAAGTGATGCACTCAAATCCCTAAATGACCATGGAACTTTATGCAGTCTTTTAACCTTCAGTTACAGCTCTCCTTTTACCCTGAATGTGATGAAGACCTTGAAAGATTCATGAGTTTGCTTTTTCTCACACTTTATTTATCAACAGCCTGGTTTGGCTAACCTTGTTAAGGAATAAAAAAAAAAAATCAGGGGTTAAAATCATGGGCCTTTTCCATTGACGTAATTTGGTCCAGAATTTCACCAAGGGATATAAAATGATTTATCACATGTTACACAGCAGCACAAAGACATTGTGCAACCCAGATTGTCCAGCCTTGATCTGTCCAACCACATGGCTCTGCTCCCATGTTTTTGTTTTGACACCCCCTGTTGGAAGAGTCTTCAAACTGAAGATGTAGGGCAAAACAGGAAGATTTGACAACTGCTCCATAAATACATCATTTACAACATAGCTGTATGTCTTAGTAATGTCAGGCCTTGAGCCTCCTCTTCCCAGTCCATAAAGTTTGGAGCGGAGTGTTCTACATTAGACACCTATGTCCAAGAATCAGAGGGTGAAATAAAATAAATCACTCCCACTGATGAGGAGTTTGTGAGGATCACAGTGGGACACCAGCATTTCAGAAAGAAATGTGAAAATAATGGAAAGTTCTCAATGCTCAGCTCTTAGGTCATTCCAGGTACAGAGAGAGCATGGGAAAAACCACAGAGATGAGGTTAGAAAGAGGAGGAAGGATCATCCAGGCAAGACAAGTCAGCAGGGCTTGGGCATGCAGGAGTAGGCAGAAATGGGATTTGAAATGCAGTCAGGAGCACAGAGGCACGACACCTTGAAAGCAAATTTGGGCAGTTGAAATGAAGATGAACATCTGAAACTGGCCCAGACTGAGGTCTCAGTGCTTTATTATGAACTGAAATCAAGACAAACAAGAACCTTTCTGTGGTGTTCAGAATTGTGATATACATCTTTATTTTGTTGCTTCATTATGCAGCTGTGTAAAGATAATTGAGAGAACTATGCTAGATTTTTCATCAACAAGCAATAAAATGTGATAAATATGTTACATGGAATGGCAAATGTTAGAATTAATAAGCTGAAATGTTGACGAATTACTGTTTATATACTTGACATGTAATAATTGCTTAATTTATCATCTGAATCTGGAAAACTTAAATAGCAGGCATTTATAATTAATTTTCTCCCCTTGCAAACTGCAATTCATTCCACACTCAAAGGAGTCAGCGTTAATTTCTTTTCTATCAGCCACAGGCCATAAGTTAATGCATTAAAAAAAATCAGAACATTTAAAATAACAGTCTAATTAAATTATATCCTCTACTGTTGGAGAAAAACACATGATTCTTTGGGAGATAATCAGTCACCACAGTAAACACAATTTAGTTCTTCTCACAAATCTGTGTCTACCCACTGGCAATCTTAGCCTGTCAAGAAGAAGAATTCACTTTACTGAACAGAGGAAGGATATTGACTTCAGCCTCATTAGCAACTTCAAATGAGAATGACAATGGGAGTTCATTAAATAATAATAATTTTCTATATACTGAGTTTCCTTCACCATGCAGAAAAGTATGCTTTATGTCGAGTCTGACAAAGTCCACATTTCTGGTTCATGCTTCTTAGCTGATTAATTAGATAATGCCCTTTTCTTAGGGTCTTTCTTGTTTGATCAGCAAGAGCTTGCTACTGCTTCACTGAAATTAGTAAAGCAGATGGTGTCCAGCTCAGCTCAGAATGCTGAAAGTACCTTGCTCCAGGGCTGAATTCATCCATGTCCTCAGGAAGATCCGGGAACTTCAAGGAGGACCACAATGGTTGACGTGGCTGCACAAAAAGCACTCTTCATCGCTGGCAGCTGTTGTCCCATGGAGTGGACTGGAAGAGTGTCATTAAAGATCCATGGGCTTCTGTTTATTCAGTTTTGCTTGTGAAAGAACAGCTGTATAGGACAAGAGATCCCTTTCAAGTACACAGCTGGGAATAACTGCCAAAGGCTCTTATGAGACTATTTTCTTTTCCAAGGCAAGCTGAATTCAGGTCTCCCACAAATAACTGCCCATTTGACTATCTGTAGTCACTTTGCCTGTGTGCATACTGCCTGTGAATATTACCCACGTAGCTACTCCAAGGGCTATTTCAATTCAAAAATAATTAAATTATTATTTTTCAGCTTTTTCAGATGTCCTTGTGTCATAAATATCATTAACTTCTAGCAAGAGATTAAGTGCCGCATGTTAAAAATTCACCTTGGTATAATCTATTTAATTTTAATGATGTTTTTATTCCATCTCAGTACTATTAAGAATCTTGAAATGCTAAGAATAAGGATATTTCATAAGATAAAAATTATAAACACTTCCTTTTATGCTAATTAGTTCTCAGTTTTATTTTAAGAATTGTTTTCCAAAGGTTTTTAATTTCAAGATCTTTAGGGCAAAAGAGCATGTGACTTCTCTTATTGCTCCCCACCCCAGCTAGTGGCTAAATTCCATGTATAGAACTAAGAATATGTGACATACTACAGCTTTTCCTGCATTCTTGCAATTCTCTTTTTCACAAGATACCATTGACGTCATGGGCTTTAGGGAAGGATAGAAACCTGTTTCCTACAAGATGCATTCCAGCACTGTTCTCACAGAAACTTAGGAAGGTTATTCATTTATGTGGGTTATTCCATAGTCCTCCCTTCGGTATTTAAACTCTCAGTATAGTGCTCCAATACTTGCTGTCCCTAAGAAAAGGCAAATCACTCTCTATTGAGCTGCACTCCAGGCTTATGTGATCCAAACAGTTCAGACCACTGCTCCCACAGCTGCTTAGTCATTTTCCATTAAAGTGTCATAGAAAGCAATAAACAGAAGCATCTCAGAGGACAGCACTGCTTTCACTTCCCAGTGGAATACCTTTGCAAACAGGTACTTGGATCAAACTCTTTTTGTGCTCTCTTGCCCTGTGCAGTGGGGCCAATGGAGAGAGGAGGGGAATTGCTCCCATCTTAGCTGCACTGAGGATGTTCAGCTAAGACAAATGTATTGGTTATTTGAGCTCATTCTGGCTCAGCCCAAGTCAATTTTAGATAGTATGTTTAAAGGTGAGTGGCAGACTGTGGAGGAGGGGAGAAGAGTAAGACAATTGTGCCTGCACTGAAATGGATATTTTCAGCATCTAAATCCCAGAGATCTTTTCAAGCATGAAATCTAATTTTATGTAAGTGCTATCTTGTATCCCTGGCTTAGCTCAAGGGTTAAGTGATAGAGCATGCTAGCATTTCTTCATAACCAGCAGAGACTGCCTTTTCTCTCCCTTTTCTCTCCCTGCATGCCCTCCCCCTCCCCCCGCCCCAAGCAGGCTGACTGTTGTCTACAGCTGCAATTTCAGTCCTTCCACCTGAGCACCTAAGAGAAATCTGCTGTGATGTTCAGCACTGACACATCCTTGCCCCTTTACTGATCATGTCAAGAATCAGCTAAGGTTGTGTTAAAAAGCCCACATAACCTATACTCACTAAATCTGAAGACATTGAATGTGGCAGAAAGGAAAGTCAATCCAAATCCATTTCTTGTAACAAGAACATTAGTTTCATATGAATAGACATCTTCATCATGAAATTTACTCAACATCTTTATTGTGGCTGGAATATCAGGGCTTTTTGCCCACTGGCTCTTTGTAAAGCTTCAGAGAAAAAACAACACAAAAAAGTTGTGACAGATGAAGCAATGAACATAACTCTTTGTGTTATACTGAAAATGAAACTAGAGTCAAACTTCTAAATGCACTTTATAGTGCAGATACATTAGCAATAATTATTTTAAACAAATCATAACTGCATTATAACTACACTGCAATTATACTAATTGTATTGAAGTTAATGTGCCTGTACCATAATGTGCATTTGTTTTCTTTTGTTAAACTCAAGTAATCAGGTGAAGTAATTACCAAGAAGTGTTTGAGCACCAAGATAACCATTCTTTGCTAGCACAAGTCTAGCTATGTTCATCATCAGAGTTAATTATCACAACCTCTTCACTGTAGAAGAAGGTCTTTGGCCTTCTCCAATAAGTGGCAAGAAAAATGTTGCAGACTGTCATTAGGGAAATACAGGTGGAAAGAAAATAATTTTCTGATTTTACAGAAGGGCAACATTTTAAAACATTGCAATTCCCCTTGAGGGAGATGATGTTATCCCAATGCAGGATATTATTGATGATCCAGTTTCAAGGATTTCTGCTGCTTGAGATACAGCAAGTATCTAAGCTTATAACTCCTTATTCATTCAAAGTGAGTTGCCTTACAGTAATGTTATTAATGGGATCATTTGAGATTATATGACCTCAGAAATTATTGTGCAAATTGAGACAATTCTTTAAAAAAACTTTTAGTGAATCAAAATGTTTTGATTTTATCCAAATAGTAGCTCTTACCAGAAAAAAAAAAAAAAGAAAAAAAAGTAATTACCAATACCACTGGTGAACCAATATTCCCACATTGAAGACTAAGAGTTGAAAGCACCTGGAGACCTAATCCATACATGAAAGGAGTTCTGCTGACTACCCAAATCTAGTCGTCTGAGAAAATGTTGGCCCTGATATATAGAGGTAAAATCTCATTACTACAGAATTATTCAAACATTAAAAAGAAAAACTTTTTTTTTTTGCTGGACTTATTTTAAATCAGTGGTATAAAACAACTAGTCAAAACTGACTTTAGAAAGGTGCCCTTGGTCCCTTCTAGGACCATGAGTTGTGGAACTGTGCTGTTGGTCAAAAAAAAACCCAGCAAAAAGTGTTTTACTGATGGTTGCTTCCTGACTACTGGTGCAGTTGCTCTCATATTACCTGTACAGGTAAAAGGTGAGTATCTGAATGTTTTTCCAAAAAGCCCTCTTTAGGTAAACTGGCAAAAATTAATGCATTTTAAGTAAAATATACTTCAAGGGTGTTTGTTTTCCTAAAGAATATTTTACTCCTAGGTAACCTCAACACTCTGTTCCTTGCTTTTTCATAGGCCTTTGCCAAAAAGAATAAATTTGAAGTAGTTCTTTTAACCTTCAAGTTATTTTATGTTCTGTTCAGGTCTCTGTGGGTGTTCTTCTGTGACAGTTGCTTCTCTCTGCTTCTGTCTCTTCCATGTGCTCTCTATTCCAAGTGTTTTATTTTTTTTCTCCATGGAATCACTGTTTGCTCTAACGCAATTTTCCTTTTCCATGATTGATTCTTATTGCTCATTCTCTTCCTCCTTCCTCAGATTATCTTCTCTTTCTTTTCCTTTTAGATTAATGGTAACAGGGTTTGGTTTGGTTTTGCCTTTTTTTTTTTTTTTTTTTTTTCTTTTGTATAAACTTGACAAAATGAGGCAACTAACATCAGTCTGAAAAAAGAATTAATTTGTAAAAGTTATTTCTACCAGTTGCCGGGCAACAGCCTACCACTTCACCAGTCATTTGATAGCTGTCTTAATTACTCTTAATAAGTATTGTTTAGGCTTAAGCTGTCTTCTGTAACACAGTTCTACGGTGAAGTCTACTGGGCTGGGATTTCAGGTCCCTGTTCAGGAGGGACAGCAAATACTAAGTTTGATAATTGCCCCACGTAACACAAACTCTCTTCTATTTTGTAATAAATCTTCTATTATGTAATAAACTTTGCCATACGTACATGACACAAAGTTTCACAGCAACAGTTGGTTTTCCAAAGGTACTTGGACACCTGATCTGATAGACAGAGAAGCTCATGCGCAGAACCATCCATGAGTTTTGTTGTTGGTCTGCACATATATAATTTTGCCCTTCTGGGACAATAAAAGCTCATCATTCATGTCAAGCTTGTGTGTCAGAATTCTCTAGACCGCTGGTTTTGATTGATTTTAAACAAGGTAATATGCAGGCCTCACTCCTTCTAGGGTAATTCAACTTCATGAACACTTTGGCCTTATACATTAACAGGTTTTGTCTTACTCAGTTATAACAGTTGCAACTCATTTTTTTGTTACTGATACAAATGGCTGCCTGATATAAATGCATTTAAGGAATAATAACCTATCATGTAATTACTTATAATTCTTTAACATATAATCTGCTGCCATGAAACAATCATTTTAAACTGAACAGTTATCCTGGATGGTAGGAGAGGGTAATCTGAAATCCCAACAGGCATTGTTGAGGAAAAAAAAAATCATGATTCTATGATTCTATGACATTTGGTAATAATTCTCTCCATTCATTTGTGATATTTATCCATCATTTCTAGATATACAGCTCCATAAGTGAGTATTCTGAAATGCAAAGCTAAAAGTATCAGTTTTGGATTAAAAATAAATACTTAAGAATAAGTATTTTCTTCATGTAATATTACATTTTCCAGACTTAATTTCTTTTTCAAGGGAAGATTAAGTCCAAAAATAAATGTGCAGTCACAAAAGGTAGAGATATGATTTTAATAAGTAAGGGCTATTACAAATACAAAGAAACGAGAGGAAATGAAGTCATACTCAGATGCTTTACATAGTTTCAGCTGTTAATAACTTTTTTTTTTTTTTTTTTCCCCATGGTCTGCTTTCATTAACATGCAGGTCTTGTGTAGTAAAGTGCTTCATTTATTTCACACTTGCCATAGTTTCATCTAGGATAGAGTTAATTTTCCTCCTAGTAGCTGGTAGGGTGCTATGTTTTGGATTAGGATGAGAAGAGTGCTGATGACATGCTGATGTTTCAATTGTTGCAGAGCAATGCTTACACTAAGCCAAGGACTTTTCAGCTTCTTGCTCTGTCTTGCCAGCGGGCAGGCTGGGGGTGCAGCAAGAGCTGGGAGGGGACAGACCCAGGACAGCTGACCCAAACTGGCCAAAGGGGTATTCCATACTATCTGACGTCATGCTAAACAATATATAGGGGTGGCTACCTGGGGTGGGGGGCCGGCTGAGTGTATCAATTAGTACATAGATTTTACACAATGCATAGTAAGGCCCATAGGCTATGCAAATACTTTATAATATAATTTGTTTCAAGATAGAGCTATTTAAAAGGAGTAACTGTTGTGCTATAAAGCAGTATGTTTCTTCATGTCTCTTAGCAGAAAATCTATTCAAATTTCTAAACGGTGCCAAATTAAAGGAAGTGCCATCCAAGATAAATGATGGCATTGAAGTATACCACAGGTTGCTCAGGAACTCTTATGGGACAAATAAAGAACATGTGAAGGAGAGAGATCAGATTGGTAAGGTGAACTTGAAGATAATTTATCTGTTTTATGCTTGGCCAGCAGTACTCTCATGATCTTGTATTCAGATGAATGAAAAAGCCCCGACCATTGCTGGAAGACAGCTGTAGCAGCTGCAGGATGTATCACAGTAGTTTACATTAGTATGTGAGGCTATAAACTCGAGGCTGACATTAATGAATCAGATTACAGAACCACAAAAGTAACTGAGTTTGGAAGTGACCTCTAGTCCCACCTCTGCTGGAAGGGTCAATTAGAGCAGGATGCTCTGTACCATGTCTGGGCAGTTTGTGAATATCTCCTGGAATGGAGATTTCACAGCCTCTCTGGCTAATTTGGTTCCAGTCTCTGACCATCCTCGTGGTCAACTTATTTTCTTCCACTATCTAATCAAACTTTTCGTTGTCCAGCTTTTGTCTCTTGCCTCTCATTATATCCCTGTGCACATCCAAGAGTAAAACAGCTATCTTTCTAGTTCTATTGAGTTAGGCTGGATCCAGACTGCAGAATATCTTTGCTGAATTTACAACAAACAAGGAAATTCTCTTAGTCCAGTTTCATTAGTGGTTATAGTCCACCCTGTTGTATTAGGAGGCTTATTTACGACAAACGGAAGCCTGTTTATCCTTCCCTTGCAAGAGGCATATCGAAAGATAAAATTAGTGTGAAATTTCAAAATCATCTTTTCTATGAAGCAAAGACCTTGAAGATTCTTCATGATAGATGACAGACTGAGTATCATCAGCACTGAGGCATTCTGCTGAGGTATTATAAATTCTACCCTGTTATTTTCAGTATCAGGTGGACATTCTAGTAGGAAACAAAACCATTTTTGATCTCTAAGTTTTGGCAGAGCAAAAAATCAAATTTTCATTGATATCTGATTATGGCCACTGTAAGCCTATGATTTTTCATACCCAAACTCTTCTTCACTAAAATATCTGAGTTTTAGAAATTGAAGATTTTCTAAAAAACTGTTGAAGTCTCTATGGGTAAATCTGAAGACCTCAACCAAATCTCATATCTGAGATGAGATGTAATATTTAATATTACATATATTTTTGAGTCTCTCATTATCAGAAATATAGAGTAAAATCTGAAAAGACTTTTGAGATCAACAATAAAAATAAGTAAAACATAGATAAACTGACAAGTATGAAATGTAAGTAACTTGACTAAGAGAAAGAAAAAAATAGAAACGTATCTTTGCAAATATCTGGAGAACATAACCATCAGAAAAAAAAAAATAATTCATTGGGCACTACTAATCTACATAATTTTAATAACTTTCAGAGTTACTCTGACTTTGCAGAGCATAAATGAATAATCCAATTTGTCTGAAGAAAAGCAATATATTAAGGTAGCAAATGGATGTAACATTGTATACTAACAAGAGAACAAAAATATGCTGAACATAAGAAATGCCTCTTGAAGTTAAAAATGTACCTAGCTTGAATACAGACTAAAAGATTGTTTGCAAACATGATGAGTACCAGAAACATTTTTTTTTTTTTTTTTTTTAGAAGATTCAATTTCCTCAAGATAAGAGACAAAGATCTCACCCACCATGAGTAGCCTAGTAATCTAAACAATGTTTTGTAACTCACAAACTTAATCTTTGTCAGTGGAGAAGTAGCTTGATTTAGCTCAAGAGAACAATTGGTTTCATCTTCCACATGAGACCACATTTGCAGAGATTGAGTCATGAAGTCTGGGTTTTGTGACTATTTCAGAAATGGCTATATTATATTGATTGAAGACTTTCTAATTGAAGAGTCAGTAAGGTTTGGAGATAAATTCTGTTTGTCTGTTATTATTATTTTTTCTATTTGATGGTATAAATATATACTTACTGTTAAAAAAAAAAAAAAGCAGCTTAGAGCAATTTAGTTCTATTTAAGTAATGGGGGAAAGTGATATCGGGTAAGATGATATATGTAAGACAGTGGTTATTGCTTTACTTATGTGAATGACTACTGAGACAGACTTGTCCATTTTACAGTAAGATGAATTAATGGTCAAATCTAGTCCTCACATTGGTGGAGGACAACAGATTTGAGAGAATATTTTTTAGTCCTTATAATACATCCCAAAGAGTTGATCCATAACATGTTACAATGGAAAAATTGAATGAGACCAGAAAGAATATTTTTAAGAGTTCGAGTTCACACATATAATATGGAGTGAATTTTGTTCACATGTATTAAGAATGAACATCGAGACCTAAAATAGTTTGCTAGTATTTTAGACAACTATTCTTTTACCAGTGGTTTTACTTCCGTTTATGCACTCACATTTTACTACACAGAATCTCTGATTTAAAGAATTGTTTAAGAATCAAATTCACATACTGAAAAAATAAAAATAAAAATAATTTTTTCTCAAGGTCTTTCTACTTGTTAGTCTGTGTGTACATCCATTTATAACCAGCAGCTTATTAGAATTATTTTACTCTATTTAAGGAGAAAGAACTTTTAATGCATATATATTTTTTTCACAGAATCATAGAATATCCTGAGTTGGAAGGGACCCATGAGTCCAATGACCAATGAGTCCAAATCCTGGTTCTACACAGGACCACCTGAAAATTAGACCATATGTCTGAGAGTGTTATCCAGAAACTTCTTGAATTCTGGCAGGCTCAGTGTTGTGACCACTGCCCTGGTGGTCCTGTGACTGACCACCCTCTCAGAGAAGAATCTTTTCCTAACATCCATCTTGAACCTCCCCTTATGCAGCTTCACTATATTCCTTCAGTTCCTCTTCTCATTATTAACATGGCTAAAACCATTGCTTTCATTTTCTTGTCCAGAGTTTTCCTATCAGTCAGAGATCTAAGGTTGGGAATGGGGCAGCACTCTTCTACATTTCTACCTTCATATCTCTTTGAAGGAAAACTAAAAATTAGAAATCAATTTAAGAGGAGCATGATAATTACAGTGGGAATTTTGATAATGATAAAAAATAATATCAAAAATAAAAGATAAAGATAATAAAATCAAATAATAAAATCAAAGATAAAAAATAATATCATTGAATAATGATAATTACAGTGGGAATTTTGACCAATTCCCACTGTGAAATGTGGATTTAAGCATTGTGTAGTGGAAGAAAATTCACCAGTAATATTAATTCTAGAATGATTAAACATCATTGCTTCACATTTGTTGTGCGTCATCTGGAGTACCATCTCACTGAAAAGCTGGCTACGTTTTCAATAGAAAAAGAACAGTTTTAGCACTTACCAATGAAGTCGCTTTTTCCTTTCCAGAGGAATGTTTTTCTTATTTTATTTTTAATCTTGTTATCACATGAAAACCAGTCATAGTAGTGAAAAGTGAACAAAAAGTGAACATTAGTGACTTCTTTTAGTGCTTATGCAGTTCTGTTTTCTAGATGTACACTAGTATTTTACATTGGACCTAAGCCATTAATAATAATTTTAAGTTCATTAACTAAACAACAATAAATTACCCTCCCTAATTAGTTTTTTTGTTTGTTTGTTTGTTTGTTTGTTTTGTTTTGTTTTGTTTTTGAGGATTCTCAAAACAGACCAGCACCAGCACCAGCAGAATGGCACCAGCAGGCAGGGCTGCCATTCATGGGGACTTCTGCAGGCTGGAGTGGTCTGAGAGGATCCACCTCAAGTTCTACACAAGAAAATGCATGTCCCCTGGCTGGCACTAAGAAAGCCCCTGCACCAGAACAGCCTGGGGACAATCAGGAAAGCAGCTTTGTCAAAGCTGCATTGTCATGTTGACTCATGTTCAAACTAAACATGAGTCAGCCCTATGTTCATGCAATGAGGAAAGTCATAAGGTCGTAAGTTTTTAAGGTCAAATTTTAGACTAAGTTACTTGTGGAGGTTGTAAAATCTCTGTCCTAGGATCTTGAATCTTATTTGCTGAGCAATGGGCAAACTGAAGAGAGTGAGAGGACAGGACAATGATTATTGCATTCTGCTTGCTTAGTGTCACTGCTTAGATCATGAACCACTTACACAACCCATCTATTCTTTCACTCAGAAACTGTTCTCCTTTGAACATTAGTACTCTTTTAAGGTAAAAATGGTTGTATACATGGAAAATTGAACACACTGCTATGTTGCCTATGTTTTATCCTCCAATGGCTATAGTCTCTTGACTACTCAAAAACTTAGATGGTGAAGAAGGGATAAATTAATCTGTTTCGAGAACACAGAAGCATTACAGAGCAATATGGCAAAAGGTTCACCACAGCAACGGTAAAGCCACAGAACACAAGTCAGAGAGCGATTTTTGCTGCTATACAAGAGTTTATTGTTATAATCTAATATATAATGTGAAATCAAGTTCAAATCAATGACAGTAAGGAAAAAAAGAGGGCCTTGTGATTAAAAAATATAACCTCAGATTACTAGATATAACAACATTTTAAAATTTACTGAATAATTATTTTACAAATCTATGTCTTGTAAATATATTGATAGAATCTAGCAAAGAAATCGAAATACTTATTTCTTGAATTTGCAAAGATACACTTGCTATTGTGTGTCATGACAGCTCTCCCTGCTCCGTACTAATACAGCAACAAGCAAAATGGAAATACTGCCACCTTGTGTCTGAGCTGACATGAAACGTTACTCTAGGTGAAACGCTCCAATTACATTATCTGTACGTGTGAACAGCTCTTGAGACCCTAAACCTGAACGGTTTAATGCACCGAATAAATACATGCAGAAAATAGTGTACATAGAGTAATCATAGTATTGTATATAAGAACACAAAAATTTAGTCTAATCATTTATCACACAGGATGCTCAGGAAACTCAATTTTATACATGTATATTGGACTACTAGCCCCAGAGAAGTTAGCTGCAGCAATTGTAGTCATGAACATGTCTTTTAAGACATGTTCTTATATTTTTATTCAAAAGAGAGCTTTTTTAATTATTATTTTAAGTGTGGTTAACTTATTCCAAGAGAAATGTCAGTGTTAAGTTTGAGATAATGTTTAAAAATTAGTTGAGCTGTAAAGACTGTTCTATCAATTTTAAAATATTCCTGATTTAGCAAAATTTTAAAATGTAAAGTAACCTACTATAAAGGATGTATAAAAAAAAAATTTCTTTACAAAAAAAAAAAAAAAAGTATAATTAAATGATTGCATTTTGCAAATAAATAGTGAAATCTGTTTATTTTGCCATGTAAGGTGTTCTTTTATGGCAGTGGTTTGACAATGTACTTCAGAAAACGTAAACAGGAAAATTTAAATCAGCTCTTTTCAGTGACTCAGCTTTATTCAAACTAACAGTTACAGTCACAGTAGCCTTCAAAGTGTTTTATTGCTATAAGCAAGCACTAAGCAAGATCCTAGTTTTCCAGTTAACTGCACTGGGACCATTAATGCATATCTAATTTATACATGAATTATTCAGCTCCCATTATACTTTGGGCATTATTAAAAACCTTTAGCAAGTCAGGTAAGTGGATAAGGGAAGATAAATGAATTTGCCACCCTATAAATGCACCACTTTTGCAATAGTGTAATTACATTGCTATGGGAGATGGAATATTTGCTGTTGACTTATAGTATAAAAACATTATAAAAATATGTGAGGATACATCACCACCATAGTCACACTCAAGGTCAACCCTGACCATCACCCTTCCTGAGTCTCTGTCAAAGCTTGACTCTACTGTGAAGCTTGTTCCATAAGCAAGCCCTTCGAGAAACCCACTCCTTTGCAATTTGAAAGTCTTTGTTTTCAAGGCAAGCTGGCAAAAGTTGAATGACTGAAGCTATGAAAGAGAGCAGGAATGGGGATTAATGACAGGAAGTCTTTGGGCTGTTGAGGATTTTGTCTGAAGTCCCGACCCACTTTAGGAGTGAGTATAGTTAGGGTCTTGAGCACTGACATTGAGAAAGATTCTGGCTATCTTGCATTGAAGGCAAAACTTAGGGTTAGCAGCAGATTTAGAACATCAATGGGATGGAGGTGAGACTGGGTTTTGGTATAACTTCAGAGTCTGTGTAGGCAGATCCAGAAGGCATGACATTCTGCCACAGTACGGAGGAAGTGGCATACCATCAAAAAGCCAGAAGTCTTGACAGCTCACACGAGATTGCTTCTGGTCAGAAATTGTTCATATGATGAGAATATAAAGTAATTATTTAGGGAACAGGGAGGTTTTTGTTTGTTTGTTTGTTTGTTTTTTGTTTGTTTTGTTTTGTTTTGTTTTGTTTTGTTTTAAATCATAGTAGCTGCATTCCAATAACATTTAACCACTTACTTAAGTAAGCTGAAACTTAAATATTTAAGTTGACCACTTTTAGCAATTTCTGTTGACATGTTCATAAATGCTATGCAAAGTCACTGCTCTGTGAAATTCTGCCACTAGCATTACATATTACTGCCTTTAGCAAAAATACATTTTAATGGGAAATCCTGAACTGTGCCAGCAACTGGTAAATCTTGCCTGGTGTGTGGGGGATTCCATTAATAGCACAGATAAGGCTGCAGTTAAGCTGCAAAAGTTTAAAAGAATTAACCCATTTATTTTACTGAAGTAATAAATAATTAGAAAGAATCAGCTCAAGAGAACTGATGTTCTTTACAGCATTCAAACAAATGGAGATTATTTTGACAATACAGTTTGGCAAAATATATTGCCATTTGACATCATTTATTCATATCTCATGGCAGGGAATGGTAAAATATATCTTAAAGGAATCAAGAAACATATGTGCAAGTGCCTTTCTCAGTACTAAGCAGTAGCATTTGTTTAGCTGTTTGGTATGTACTTGAATAGCATAACATTCCATCTACTGAATTAACAGGTAGCTGAAATATTACCCACTACTGTAAATAGAGATTATTCTCCACTATATGAAAATAAAACGTATTTGAATTATATCATAGTTGTAGGAAAATGTTTGGATGTCACAATCCAGTGCCACTCACAAGAGAAACCCTTTTAGAGAGTTTTTCATATTCTTGTACAATAAAGTAACTTTCGTCTCACTTAATTTCACTTTTTTTTTGTGTGTGTGTGTGTGTGTGTGTATGTGTGTGTTTTTGTTTTTCTTCTGCTTAGCTTTTCCCATGTTGATCAAAGCTCATCTACCCGATCGATATATGTTAGGAAAGAAAGATTGATCCTTCTTGTAGATATTTCAGGCTTTTTATATTTCATACTGGCATGAAAAATGCCCATTCAGAGCCAGTTCTACTATGACTTACACAAATCATGTTTAATTTATTTAGTTCTTATATTACTCTTCTGTAAAAAAGAAAAAAAAAAAGAAAAAAAAGAAAATAATATATGTCTCAGTAATTAGTACTTGTCTAACAGCTTAAGGTAAGTTAAAGTGAGGCTTCCATTTTCATTATGACTTCCTTTAGACAATGCAATAGGAGCTATTTATTATGAACATGATAGACCAAGATGCCCAGAAAAAATATGAAAGGTCATTAATAATTAATTCCCACTTACTGTAGAAATCTTTGTCAACAGCATATATCTGCTATAATGTACTGTCGCATCTGCAATGTCAAACAACAGCAACAATGACACTTGCCTTCACTTGTGGCTTTGGCTATTGAGAGTAAACCCTGTAGGACAGGCCATGAGTTTTCCAGAGGTGTTGTGTAGGTTTCCTTCCGAAAATAGGGTTGGAAAGCCTCAGTGTTTCAGGAATTTTGGAAGTGTTCTGTATGAGTTTGTTCACAAGGTCTTTGATGTGGTGTACATTTTATCCTGCAAAATAACAGGGAGAAAACAGACAAGTTCACATTGACTTGAAGATGTTGCACAGAAAATTTTGATAGCAAGGAGATTTATTACAGATCTCCCTTGCCATATTGAGGTGGACAATTTCCATCTGGCCACTCCAAGAGTTCCTGAAATGGGAATGGCTGTTGTAAAATGTTCCCCAACGGTCTGAAAGGTCAGTAAGATTTTCCACTTTAAGAGAACTGAAACTCATTTCTCAATTGTCTGGCATATGACAAGGAAAAAACAAAACAAAACAAAACAAAACAAAAAACAGCTTCTGTGTGTGTAGTTAAATGGCTTCAGACTTGATTTGTTGACATTTTATGGCTGATAAGAAGATACACCTAAGAATAAAATGCACATATGGGACATTTATTTGTCAAACCATCCCTGACAAGTGAAATTTCCCATTAGACTACAAATACAGAACAGCTGTGAAAACCTAGACAACTTATTATAATCAAGAATAGGCTGAACTAGAAAATAAAAAGCAGTTATTTTGGAAATTAAATCTCAAAGCTCTAAATAACCTCATAGAAAAAAAAATAAGGTTCTTTATAGTAATCACGTTTTTCTAAAATGAGGAATATGGTTTTGTTTTTTGTTGTTTTTGTTTGTTTTTTACTGGTGTCTTCAAAATTCAAGCCACAAACATATTTTTATTTATTCAATACAGAGAAAAGACAATCAGTGGTAA
This sequence comes from Oxyura jamaicensis, assembly GCF_011077185.1. Classification (NCBI taxonomy): domain Eukaryota; kingdom Metazoa; phylum Chordata; class Aves; order Anseriformes; family Anatidae; genus Oxyura; species Oxyura jamaicensis. Next base: position 129,215,038 of record NC_048893.1, read on the forward strand.
TACACACTATTGTCTCACACTGTCACAAGTCCAAATGTAAGATAATGTTATTCTGAAACATTTAAAGTATGCTTGTATGCAGCATGCAAATTGTAACATGTTTGTCACGTTTTGGCTGTGTCAAAATGCAGACCTTAAGAACAAGTTTGAGTAAAATCTTCTGCAAGTGAAAAAATGTTATTCAAGATACTTGTTCTAAAATTTTCTAGGCTGTCTGACGAGTTGTCTTATGCAAGCACAATGGAAGGCATATATCAAACATTGTATAACCAAGTTACAGTTCAGCACACTATTAAGCAAGTTGCTTGGAAGTTTGATTTCAGAAGCTTTTCTTTTCCAAATATAGCTTTCATATAAAAAAATTAAATGGAAGGTTTATGTAGTGATCTTATGTCAACAGAAAGGGATTTATTTCAGCCACTGAAATCAACATAATTCCTCAGGTGGGTACTACAGAATAATTTAACACAATTGGTGGTCTGTGCTTAAGAAAAACAAAACACTAGAGCAGCAGGGATTCTGCAGGTCAGGAAACAGCGTGGGAAATCCTGCTGGTACTATATATGGTATCCACATTTCAGTGAACAGTCTTTTAAAGTCATCAGTAAATACATAAAACCTTTCAAATGAATTTTAACTTTAGTCAATTAGTAACAGAGATGAGAAACAATGGATTATTTTATGTCTTATGTCTTGTCATTTCTAATTTCCAGAGCTAGTGTTACAGGATATATCCTGTAAATAAAAGCATTAAAGGCATTTGGATACTTAAGAAACAAAATGTGTAGAAGTCATTTTTATTAATCCAGACCTACAGTGATAAGTCGTATTCTCAGAAATTCTACAATTACATTTAAAATATCACCATAACATTTATCAAAAAATGGGCTTCAATTATATTTGGAGATTCTTTGCAGTCAAATTGCAATATGATGTCAAGTTAACATTATATGTCTTTCAGTGTGAAAATTCATTTGAATTAAATACATTCTAAATCAGCAATTATGGTAGCTTGGTCTGATTAACATGAGTTAAAATGAATCAGAGATGAGGTTAATCACATAAAATACATGAAGTATAACTTTTCTTACAAGGAGAGGTATCTCAGGAACTGACAGAAAAGTATAGAATAATCTACCTTAAGAATTTCTCAAGAAATATGCTTATTTTTCATTTACATTTTCACTAAAGTTCTCCTCTCCTGCTACACATATGAAAATGTCATCACAATAAAGGTAAAAGCTGAACATCAAAAGAAAACAGGAGAAATAAATGAAGATAACCTACCCCTGTTACACTACAATATCAATTTCTTACCTTGTATCTTTATTAAGTACAGATCTACAACTTCTCCTCAGGTCTGGTGTTTGAAACCAGGAAGTTAGATAGCCTTTACTCTTTCCAGTAAGTCCAAGCTTGAATCTAGTATGTCAAATTAACATTGAAACATAGCACGACATTAGCTTTACACAGTAATATGATGAGTAGACAAAATCCTTTTTTTTTTTTTTTTTTTTTTTTTTTTGGATGGCATGTTTAGTATGAATCTCTAAAATAAAATATATAGATGACTTAAACTATCTTACAGGGCTGTCTTTGTTTCTGCCAGAATTTTACATTTATAGGTTTATATAAAGTCTTCTTTCTCCACAGGCTAAGAATTACAGAAATGCCAAGTTTTCTGCTTAACAAAACCAGTTCCCAAAAGGGCAAATGACTACAGGATCCAATTGCTTGCATACTATTTCAGAAATAAAAAAAAAAAACTGAGAGAACAAAGAGAAGATGAGGTTTAATAACATTTCATGTTTATCCAGGGATTCAAAATGTTGAAGTTTGTTAAATAAGAATGATAATATACTTCTGTGCTTTTAGTATGCATACACTTCTCAAAGGACTGAGCTAGCACTGAAAAGAATGAAAAACTAAACAAAACGTACATGAGCGAAGGGACTTGCCCAAGGTCACAATCAAGTCAGCAGTAGTGACAGTGATCAAATGTATCTTGATAGAGAACAGTGTTCTGTGCCTACAAAAGGAAAGCATTTTCCCTATTTTAAGGATCTACAGTTCATAACCCACAAGGGACTATATGAAGTTCTGATGCAGCTCTTCTGCTGATAACTTTAGGCAGAATATTTTCTCTGGCATTTATTTTTGTAGTATGACAACCCAACTCCCCTTTACTTAGTAGCCATATACAAAATTTAAAATTTTCCACTAGCTAGTTTCAGTATGTAGCAGTTCAAATTTGATACACCTTAAAGTAAAATAACAGAAGACCTTTAGTCCTTTTGCTTCTTTTAGTTGGAATTATGCCATTGGGAACACCTCCCTCCACCCTCTTTTTTTCTCCTTATTCTGACTTATGATTGAACTAAAACAAACAAATAATAACAAAAACATAAAAAATCTTTGTACAACAATAATTCCAACTTTCTTTCTTTCTTTCTTACAATTATCTTGATTTATGCTTTGCAAATATATGTTATTATTTACCTGGCACCATAACATGGTAACATTTTATGTTTAAAGTATGTAAGGTAGTCATGGAGTCATTTATGCTATAAGAAATCTTGACTTTCATGTGATCCACACTTGCAGCTCCCAGTTCCTCCTGACCTATTTCACTTGTGTATTGCTGTTTCCTGGTGCAAAACCACATAAAATACTGCTCTGTTCTCTCCCACAATCTTATTTACAATCTATTTCCTTCCACTGAAAACAAAGCCAAAAACCCCACCCAAAATAAAAAGACAGATTTGCATCTGCCAAAAGCCCTGATGGGCATGGATGTAGTTTTTTTTTTTTTTTTTTTTTTTTTTTTTTTTTTTAACCTGCATTTTATCTTGTTCTCAGAATGTCAACTTCCTAACTTCCACACAGAAGAAAAATTATAATCTTCAAGCCCTTGCTTTAACTTTTTTCATTCTGATCAGCTACCCATGTTTTTTAGGTGGTCCTTCACTTCTCCATGCTTTTGAATGCCTAATACTTTAATAGTAGTGATACCAATCTATGCCATAGAAGGTGTTTGCTTTGCCATGTGCTATGATCCTTGTCTCTGGTTATCTAGATCAGGAAAATGATCGGAACATACATAGCTACTTTTTTTTTTTTTTTTTTTTTTTTTTCCTTGTAGAAACCAAAATATGGAAGTGCTCTTTGCTTCATCAGTTTATACATAATACAACATAACTGAGGTATAGAGTTAAAGCAGTTTTGCTTTAAATCATGAATGAATGTAGTTACTAGCATCGTACTGAGCCTACAGTCCATCAGCTCTATCCGAGCCACAATGATCATCATTTAAGAGATTTCAAAACTTCTTGAGCAGAGAATACCATATAGAAATATACCTCTCCCATCATACAAGGTTTTTATCCAGAGTAAGTAGGAAGGATAAGTCCCCAAGACTCGTTGTTTTACTCCCTTGAATTATCCTCAAATCAACTCCAACATAGTCTACTTTTAGATCATCAGGATAATTCTTTCCAGTTTTCTTCACACTTAGACCGCTCTCTTGTCTTGTGGTACCATGTCTCACAGCAGTTCCCAACACCAAGTTCTGCCTCAAAACAATGCTTCCCCTTCTACTTAAATCAAGCAGAAAGCAGCTTTCCTGGTTGTTTATTCATTGATACTAACATCTTTTCTCAGGTAAAATAGAGTTTCTGTTCTTCTGGAGCACAGTCCCACACCTGGAGAGATGACTAGCAAGTCACAGGTAAGCTCCCATAAGTGGTTAACCTCCCTTCTGACATTTCTGTGGTGTTCTAATTGAATTTCTATGCTGAATGCACACCTCTTTGGTCTACTTTCCATTTTCAATCTTTTACTATGTGGGATATGTCACACTTCAAACATTAAATATGTTAGATGTTAGAAGTATGGGTATGAAGGGGTAATTTCTATTACACAGTGTGCTTCTTTTACTTATCACATTTGAGATAGTAATAGTTTTAACTATTCATCTTCATGTACTCATGCAAATAGTAAAGAGGGTGTATGAACCGAAGGCAGAAAAACAACTCTTGTACCTCATTATCAGTACTTTATTATTATTAATTTTATTTTTTATTTACGGAGCTACACTACCTTTTTTTTTTTTTTTTTTTTTCTTTTTTTTTTTTTCTACTAGGGAGCTGCAAGTTGTGTTCTTTCCTCCTGATGCAGTTTTGAGAAGTAAGAAAGGATTGAAAAGGAAATGAAGAAAGATAATCTTTTAGTGTCTGTTCCCTAGGTTTTCTGGAAATCACCCATATAAATCATACAACAGTGCCAAAATGGAAGGCTGACATCATTTTATATCAAAGTCAGTGTTTTGTTCCTCAGGTTTTTAGAAAATGGTTCTGAGACACGCCTAAAACAATTTATAAGGGAGATTTGCTTTGAATAAGAAAATTCAAAACCTTTCCCTTCCAGACTTTAATGTTTAATTTATAATTTAATTTTAATTTATAATTTTTCTCACACACCCATATTTTCTCTGGATTCCTAAGCTTCAAATATATACTGGATCATCAATTGGAAACAATTTCATTTCTCTCAGGGCAGAATTTTTGACATTTCTCCTCTTTTGCCTTGAAGTATGTCTTTGCAGCACTAGCTGTGATTTAACAGTGTTACATTACTTTTTTTACTATTGTACTTTACTGAATAGTTAAAACAAGCAAATGCCTGCCTGAATTTTGTTACTTGTGGCTGAGACTTGGCCCTGCTTAATCTTGTGTATTTGTATATTTACAGGGCTAACACTGAATTTGATTTGGCTACATGGTATTTGCTTTGTTTTGTTTGGATGTCAATAGATATACATTGAGATGATAGAGAAATAATGCATATCATATCATCAAAAATCTGTTAAAGTATATGGAGATCATTAAATTGATATTTGTGTTGAATTTCTAAACTCTTTGAATAAACTTTACTTACATGTTAAATACGTAGAATACTTGAAAATATAAAGTATGTAATATAAAGTCATTAAAATTCTTTTGAAACATGATTTTGTTCTCGTTATCAGCATGGCTTATATAATTGGAATTAGTACAAAGGGGGAAAAGGATTCACTAGGGAAACAACAGTTAAGAAACATGTAAGTTTTTTCTATTTAGGATGGAAAGAGAAGTAAAATAGATTGAAAATAATCAGTTACAGAAAAAAAAAAAAAAAAAAAAAAAAAAGGAATTTAAGCCTAAGGAGAATTTTTTTGACTTTTTTTTTTTTTTTTTTTTTTTTTAAATATAGAAAATATTAAACTATACTTGACACCACTTTTGAACTTGCTGCAGAAGCTATCTCTCAGTGTTTCCATAGGACTCTACAGCTTCTGGTAGAGGGAAAATAGGGAGTTCTCATTTAAAGATGTTTCATACATGAAGTCTCTATATACTCTCCAACAAAGTCTATGTGAATTGAGACTTGAGGAGGTTAAAGACAAGATGTCTTGGAGTTTATTTTTTCAGTCAGAAAAAATACTTCATAAGTATAAAACTCCATAACATAAAACTTCATGGAACTCTATTTAACCTTTGGGATTATGCTTCCATTAAGTTTTCTGTTTCCTCTTCACTCTTTCATTCATTCATTATGCCATAATGAGCTATTTCTGAGGCATAATATGAATGTGCCCGTTCTTAATCTGTCCTGTGATAGAAAAACAGAAGGAAAATAACACTGTATGATGCAATTCATTTTCAGTATTTTCTTCTACTACCAACCCTCTCCCATCTCATTTAAATTTAAAAAAGAAACACAACAGCTGCCCTCCCTATTCTTGATGTCTTTACAGATTCAGATTAGTGGAAAACTGTGCAAACTGCCTACTCTTTTATTAACTCTAAGGGGCACAGTGACTTGGTCTTCTTGTGGCAATTTCTCTAAGAAACACAGGATGGAACAGACAGTGGGGACTATGTGTTGTTTCCTAAAAATATTAAATTCAGAAATTCTGGTGTGATAGTAGAAGGTATACTGAAGTAATCGTTCCCATTCTGGAGCTTGTCTGGGTTATGGTGCAAAGCATCTACATGTCACAGAATCATAGAATCACAGAATAGTCTAGGTTGGAAGAGACCTCCAAGATCACCGAGTCCAACCTCTGACCTAATGCTAACAAATCCTCCACTAAACGACGTCCCTAAGCTCTACATCTAAACGTCTTTTAAAGACCTCCAGGGATGGTGACTCAACCACTTCCCTGGGCAGCCTATTCCAGTGACTAACAACCCGTTCAGTAAAGAAGTTCTTCCTAATATCTGACCTAAACCTCCCCTGGCGCAATTTTAACCCATTCCCCCTTGTCCTGTCACCAAGCACGTGGGAGAATAGACCAACCCCCACCTCGCTACAACCTCCTTTTAGGTAACTGTAAGATGTGCGATAAGGTCTCCCCTGAGCCTCCTCTTCTCCAGACTGAACAATCCCAGCTCCCTCAGCCACTCCTCATAAGACTTGTTCTCCAGACCCTTCACCAGCTTCGTAGCCCTTCTCTGGACTCGCTCAAGCACCTCCATGTCCTTCTTGTAGCGAGGGGCCCAAAACTGAGCACAGTACTCGAGGTGTGGCCTCACCAGAGCCGAGTACAGGGGGACAATCACTTCCCTGGACCCGCTGGCCACGCTGTTTCTTATACAAGCCAGGATGCTGTTGGCCTTATTGGCTGCCTGAACACACTGCTGGCTCATATTCAACTGACTATCAACCAATACTCCCAGGTCCTTCTCTGACAGGCAGCTTTCTAACCACTCATCTCCCAGCCTGTAGCTCTGTTTGGGGTTGTTGTGCCCCAGCTGCAGGACCCGGCACTTAGCCTTGTTGAACTTCATACCGTTGGCTTCGGCCCATCGGTCCAGCCTATCCAGGTCTTCCTGCAGAGCCTTCCTACCCTCGAGCAGATTGACACATGCACCTAACTTGGTGTCGTCTGCAAACTTGCTGAGGGTGCACTTGATCCCCTCATCCAGATCATCGATAAAGATGTTAAAGAGGACTGGCCCCAGTACCAAGCCCTGGGGGACTCCACTAGTGACCAGCCTCCAACTGGATTTGACTCCATTCACCACAACTCTCTGGGCCCAGTCATCCAGCCAGCTCTTAACCCAACAAAGCGTAAGCCAGTCCAAGCCATGAGCAGCCAGTTTCCTGAGGAGAATGCTGTGGGGAACAGTGTCAAAAGCCTTACTGAAGTCAAGGTAGACCACATCCACAGCCTTTCCCTCATCCACTAAGTGTGTCACCTTGTCATAGAAGGAGATCAGGTTCGTCAAGCAGGACCTGCCCTTCATAAACCCATGCTGACTGGGCCTGATCACCTGCTTGCCCTGCAAGTGCCGCATGAGGATGCTCAAGATAATCTGCTCCATGAGCTTCCCTGGCACTGAGGTCAAAATGACTGTCTTAAATAATAATAATAATAAAAATCTAAATGTACCTCAATTAAATTTTGATCAAATCAATAAGCATTTGGACAATGGTCTCAGACATACGGTTTGATTTTTGGGTGATCCTGTGTGGAGACAGGAATTGTACTCAGTGATCCTTGTGGGTTCTTTCCAACTCAAGATTCTCTTTTCCCTTTCTATTACTAAGCTAAGTTCAAATGCTTTTGTACATTATTCATCTGCTACCAAGGATTTGGCTCTGACAGGTTATTTCATCTAATGCAACCATTTCACTTGTAACTGCTGCTTTAATTCCCATTACCTTTGGAGAGCTATTCATGTACTGCTAACGTAGTTAACTGTTAATGTTAGTTCTTCCTCATTTCCACTACAGAATATTAATGAAGTTCAAGGAGAAAACTAATTTAAGAGCATTAGGCATTTTGGGAATGTATAAATAAATGAAGGACAAAATAAATTTTAAAATGAACCTGGAATGCATGGGTAATTAATACCAGATGTATATATTTTTTCTCATCTGGGAGAAGAAAGGGTGCTGAAAATATCATTGCATTTTATATATCAGTATTTTTTAATTTTTCCTCTGTCTGAAGGGAAGACATTGATGATCTGTTAAATCAAGTAGGGAAATAATAGATATGAAGATATTTCAACACTCAGTTCAAATCTCTCTATTAATCTTGGCAATAACTACTTCTATAACTATGCTTGAAAGGCATTGTATAGGGACATTTCTTGGTTTAGTTTCCATAGCCCTTGGATTCCACTGAAGGCTTCTTAACTCCTTGGAGTTTAGGAAAGACTGAAATTGTCTGAAAAAAATAAAAAGACACACAGGCCCAATGTATTCCACTAATATCAGCGAGAGGTTTTGTTCAACTTCTTCCCATACCAGGACCCTTCAAAAAGCTATATTTATTGACAAGCTGATGGCATTCATTATTCTAAATATATCTGTAAGTCTAAATCCTCTGGTACCGGGTGATTTCCTCAGTCTTGAAGTCCATCTGGTAGGATCCATTCAATGGATATAATTTATGGCTGATTTCAAGAAATTCACCTCAAAGTAAATTTTTCCACATACACTTACATAAATAAGGAGTGTGGATTACCTCTTTCTACAATTATCTTGAAAGGCTGCTTTTTCAGAATCAGATAGCTTGGTTATCTTGTTGGCTATCTTTTCCTTCGCTATATTCATCAATGTTCTCTATTTTTGATTCAAGCAGTTTCAGTGTCTTATAATTTTGTGTTTACATTTGTATTTCATTCTTAAGTGTTCCTAATCTAGCTTTTACAGAAGACAGAATCTTCTCAAAAGTTAATATGTCTTCAATATTTTTTTTCCCAGAAAATCATTAGGAGCTGTGGTTTGTAGAGATTACTGGCTGCCGCATTGCTGAATCTAACCTGAGACTCCCATAGGTCAGTTTATTTTGAAGTTTTAGTTATTATCTAATCTTTCTCTCTCTCTCTCTCTCTCTTTTTTTTTTTCTTTTAATGTTTATTTATTTATTTATTTAGCTCTCAGTTTTGTTTATTCACAAGGTAGTAGGTATTATTTTTCCCAAATTAGACAATGTTTTGTAGGACCTTAGATGTGTTAAAAGAAGAAAAGTTTTTTTATTTATGCTCCACCAAATCCACCTAACAACAACAACAGCAAAAAGATGCTCCAGCAGGTACATCACTCTAACAACATATACCTGAAGATGGCGAGAGTATCCAAATTTGAACAGTACAGGTGAAGACTAGGATGAGGCTAGTATATATATATATATGTCATATGTATTGTAGAGCCCATATATATATATATTTATCTCTCTATATATTCCTGCAGGGTTTCATGACTCTGCAGGAAAAGAGACAATATAATAGAAAGTGGACAATATAATATTTTACATGTATATGTGTAAAACCTACTATTGGCTTTAAATGGCCAATAATGATAAAAACAGCATGTTTTGCTGAGACATCAGGTGGGAACGGCACATTTGTATGCATCAGTGAGCTGCTATCAGAGCATGTTCATGACCTTTTAGATTAATCAGATATTGTGGTTTGGATGAATTCGTGGTAGGCTGCTAAATGAACCTAGTGCACCTATGTTTCATTTGCTACCATTAAAATATAAACTTGTGCTTTTTCTCTTTTCTGACAGTTATAAGCATATGCGATTCTAGCTTTCTAAGTCATATCTATTTGTTACATACTTCAGGCCCAGCTACTCCGCACATATGGCTTAAATTGCCTATTGGGACACTGGTTAGATCTCAACTGTGATGTGACGATTATCAGATGTTTTTTACCCTTCTCAAGCACAAAGACCTGAAGTAAGGTCAAAGCCATAAAAATCCTATTTAGGGTAGTGTTAAAGTTCCGATATATTCCTAGCAATGTTCAAGATGAAAGTTGAAGCTGTTGATGACCAGAAGTTACTATGAAAATGTAATCCTTACTTTCCAAAGGCAGTATTTTAAAAGAAAATCTGACAAAGTGGCTCCTAAGAATGGACCTCATAAATTGCATGAACTTCAGGCATATGCAGTTCCACGGATATCAGGTATTCACATATAATAAGTTTACCATGCTAGGAAAATTATTTTCAAAGTATTACAAAAACTGTAACTATTTAGGAGTTGAATGAATACTTTCATGAAAAAGATTATTTCCGGTCATAATGTTGATTTGATATTTTGAAGAATTTCTAAAATGAAAAACATGTTTTCTCTTAAAAATGTTAAATTGTACAGAGGAAAAAGGGTTTTGTTTCCATGATATAGTTGGTTTTGAACCATTATGTAGCTTTAAAAAAAAGCTATTATCCATGCATTTTTATTCATTTTTTAAAATTTTGGTTCATTATTATTTTTCATTTCATTTTTTAAAAAAATCTTTTTTTTTTTTCATGACTCCTAGCTAAAATGTATATTTTATTTCTCAATGAAAACAACAGCAACAAAACCCCTAAACTTTCACTGTTTTTATCATTCTTCCTTTTTATTGGCATAAATTGATTAACATCTATTTTATTTCAATCAACACTTTTCTATTTATTTTTTTTTTTTTTTCCTTTTTCCTCCTCTGTAATATTCCAAAATACCATGAATATTAAAACTTTTGCAGGGTAAAACTTATCCCATCCATGTTCCAACGTGAGTTATGTCTTATCCTACAGATTTTTTAAAAATTGCATGTAGTGGGAAAAAAAAAAAAAAAAAAAAACAGACTGAAAAAATCTAGAAGCTGTTCTATTTTAAATTTTTGAGAGAAAGTGTATTGAGGAATTCAAATGCTTTTATGATGTTAATTTTTCTATTTGTTTGGTTCATTTTACCACAAGAGCTCTATATAAACGTTTCTAGGTTTTGCATTTAATTAATAAACTCTGGTCACAATTACCCACGAAACAGCTTGGGTCTATGGAACTATTGTAGTCAGAGAAGAAATATGCTTTAAGCTAAATTTAGTTTTAGTGGAGCAATGTTGATGATGGTCTTCCACTGAACAAGTACATCTGTAGTTACAAGTAAACTTGCAGACTAGTGAATCAACTGTAAGAATGTGATCTGCAAAGTATAATTTTGGTTAGCCTTTGCTGTTTTAAAGAGCAGAACTGCATGAAGGAAAATTCTTTCTTCATTTGAGATACTATTGAAGAACCTATAAATCAATTTTGAAAACCCATGAGATATTTAGTATTCAGGCCCACTTAGGTGCAGTTTTGTTGGCTATTGTAATGGTAGTCTCCAAAATGGCTGCTTCTTTGTTACATAAAAATAAGGCAAATACCTTGAATACGAGGCGAATTTGTGAAATGAAACTTCCTGAAAAAATCTGAAAAGAACCATGTCTTTGGCAATTACATAATCAAAGAGTGTAGTTCATCTAAACAGTGCACATCATAGCAGTTAAAATTGCTATATTAATACAAACAAAGTATGATTTAGTATGATCTATGTTAATGTATATGCTATGAAAGAAGTCATAAAACATTTTCATCCTAAGTGGCCCACAGCTGCATTGAGATTTGTAAGCACATACATTGAAAAGTTACTCTAATCGAATATGTATTTCTGGTTCCTTAGCTTGTCTGAGTTGTAAAGGTCATGACTCAATATGTTTAGAAGAGTACATTTGGAGAAAAAAAAGTATTTGTTATGAAAAGCAGAACCAGATAAACAGAAAATATAGAGGATGATGTTAAATACTTGACATGTAGTGCTATGACACTCTTCATGTTCTTTATGTGAAGGTATTTATATACAAATTCATAATATAGCTGGGATAAGAGGATCAACAGTAGATGAACAGATAAGATGTAATTTACAAACACCCACTGGAGAAGGGCCTACATTTACTTCCACTACATGAGAAGACAGACCTAAAACATAGGTCTCATAGACCTGTGACATGGGGGAAGACCACAAAAAAAAAAAAAACAAAAAAAAAACCTGCTCCCTGTCCCCCTTATAAGACATTAGCACTTTGTGAATATAGCATGAAGTACAGCACGAAGGTTGTTTTGTTGTTCTTGTTGCTGTCTGTTTTTGTTAGTTTGTTTTTGCTTTTGCTCCATGCTACTTATCACATTCAAGGAAACAGAGAGAAATGTTCTTCTGTGTGATCTTAGCCCAGTGCTGTAAATTCACATCTCTGCAAGGTGAACTGCTGCAGATGAGAGAAGGCTCAAGAACTCCTTTCATATTACGTTTGAGCTTAAAGCATACACTGCAGAGGAAAACACAAAGTCCTCTGCACAAAAAGCTGTGGTAGAATATGGTGGAGCTAGGGTGCCAAAACAAAGCACATAATATTCTCAATGTGGCATATTAAAGGGCAATACAAAATTTCTTTAAAAATATTATAAGCTTGAGTTTCTAGCAGTTGAAGCTGAAAGATAAAATCCCAGTTCCACTAGCAGCAATATGAATATTGTTGACATTACTGAGGCCAGATTCCAACTGTTGTGTATTGTGACTTATTGAAGTTATGCTGATTTGCACCAGTTGAGGATTTGGCCCAGACTGGCTAAGTATTGCCAGGCATTGTACTATGGGCTATTGTCCACCGGGGATAGGGTTAATCATCAGCTTGCTTTACAGGTGAAACAATATCCACCAAAAGGTCAGAAACTCCTGTCACTACCAGTCTTAGGTGAATTTTAGAGACTGCTGTAAAAGTACCTTAATGAATTGCAGAAGACAATATAGTAACCCATATGGATGTTTTACAGCAAAGGAGAATATATTACCTTCATATTGAAGAACATATGATGGATTATTTTTCCCCTCCTTTACTACAGTTTCTTCTCTTTTTCAGTAGTTGAAGATGATTTTGAACATTACTCCATTTAGTTTTGAGGACAGACTTTAACAGTGTATGAATGAGATACAGTCATAGCTCCTTTGTATAAGTGATTTGATACCAAATATTTGGTATCAATTGGATTTAATAATTCAGATTGGCCTTTGATAAAACTCATTCAGTACTTCAGAGTACAATATATTAGCATCATTCAAAACAAACAACTGAAGTTGGGTGACAAAACTTTTCCTTAAATACTATGGGTTTGCTCCATTTTTAGGAATCTAACTTCCTTGTCCAGAACATTTCTAATCTGTTCAATATGAGACTTGGAACTCTTGACACATCCCTTCCTGCTTTCACTTGAACCATAAAGAATTTTGTGCAGTGATGTAGGAACAACACTCCATTTCTGAAAGCTTGCTTTGCCTGTGGCTTTGTAGAATTTGCCCCAATTATCCTATGAAGGGAGTGACAATCATGTGTTACCTAACTTTTTATCCATTACAAGTCCTTTAAAAAATATGTCCCTTATCCTTTGTTGCTTTTGGTTTCTGACTCTAACTGAATTATGAGTTGAAGACCAAATATCATAGCTGGAAGAATTTAACTGTGAGACTATCCAAGAGAAAACAATATTTTTAGGGGACATTACCTGATTTCCCACGTCTTTTCTGCCTTACCAGGGGACATTATACCCAACCATAACAGTCCCAACTGTCCAGGCAGAATCACCACGTCAGACATTTTGCAGATTGCAGGCTCCAAGAGCCTCTAAAGCCAGCTGCATTCCCAGTCTCAATGGAGAGAGGAAGGGTTGTTGTCACACATACTATAAGTACAAAGTGACTCTGGGCACTTCAGTTCACAGTTCTGGCATCTTCCCAGAGCTCTCTAACTACAAGAGTAGAAGGATTTGTTGCATAACATGTGCAGTAGAACTTCTCTTCTGTACGTGCAAGATGGACTCCATTTAATAACTCCTCAGAGAATTTGAATATACTTTTATTAGAACAAAAGACATGCAACAATGCAAAGAATCTCATTTCATGAAACTATTGGGTGCACATCATTGCTCTTAAATATCAAAATTAATGAAGAAGAAAATATACTAAGTAGGATTGATGCATATTCTTAGGTTAATTTTGGGTTCCAGTGTGGTAGTGTAGGAAATGCAGTTGTCTGAACTGTAACATAAAATGCCAGTGGTCACCATTCAAAAGTCTGGCTTTACTCCAAAGTATGATGGCTGAAGTTTTATTGGTATTCTGTACTGGGAAACTTTGCAGAATCTTAAATGCCATTATAAGTGCTGACTTTTAGTGGTTATTTCAATAACAGAACAGACAATTATGTGTACAATGGGAAAAACAGAAAGGATTCTAATGCTAGTGGAGGGAAATGAAAAACATTATGAAGTTATGCAAAAGCTGTATTGGAAAGATTCCCTGAATATTTAATTGTGATTTCTTCGCAATTTGCATTAGAGGAAAGACTGACAAAAAGAAAAATGTAAGTTCAGAATATAGGTACTGCAGATTGGTTTAAAAGACTGTTTTAAGTAGATCTATTAACGTGTCTTGAAAGGAATATAAAATATGGTGTATAAAAGCTGGAAATAGCAAGTGATGGAGTGCTCTGAAAGAAACATGAAGAGATCAATTATCACTGTATGTGAGACAAGCTTTACAGAACAAGAGCAAGAACAAGAATCACTATATTAGGTGATTATCACATCATTTTATGCTGAAGTATATATCAGAAAGTTAGATGGTGGCTATAAAAAATCATAAAGGTCCACACCACATCAAAAACCTTATTTTCCATTTGACAGTAAAGTTTACTTGAAATGTAAGAAAGTTTTGATGGATACAAAGAATTAGACCGGGAAATGTGTGTGGAGTACAAAAAGCAAAATCTTAAACAATATTTTGCAGTGCTTTAAATCTCATGATGTGGTTATAAAAGCCATAACATATAATATTGTTTCTGGTAGAAGATACCAGGTTCTTCTGAAAGCAAAAAATTGGTGGGCATTCCTAAATACTAAATAATATAAACTGATAATGTTTCAAATTCATGAAGTCTTAATGGAAGCAATGGCTATATTAGTGATGTTAACCTTGACAAAAGTAAGATAGGTGATAAAGAGATTAACGTTTTTTTTACATATATTTCTCAGAAGGACTTTACAGGATCAAGAAACATGATTGCCCTTTTGCAATCAACAGTCAAGCATGAAGAAAACATCAGATCTGATGATGGTTGGACAGTAAATCTGCAGCAAAGCTGGGAACAAAACATAGGGTTACTGACTCCCAGCTTGGGACTCTAACTGCATAAAAATACAACTACTACATGAAATCAAATTCCTACATTACCCTGCACTGAGAGAATCAGAATAGTAGCCATCAGACAACCATTATATTTGTACATAACTTGATTTTATAGGGTCTGGTGTAAATATTCTTTATGGACTTGCAATAGAGTGAAGTTAGTGGTGTCTCAGTGGAGCCTGTGAAAGTGCTGTTAGATCAGGATGCAGCATAGAATAATGGAATAATGACACATGTTTGAGGTAAAACACAGCTTTCTGAAGTTGTGTAGGATGAAGGAATAATTTGCTACAGAATGAGTACTCAGAGAGAACATTTTGCTTGCTTGGAATGATTCCAAAAAAGCAAAGGTTTTTCTTCTCTGATTTAAAAAATAAAAAATAAAAAATCCTGCCATAAATTTTTCATTAAGAATTTTATTATTGTTTATTATATATTTTAACCTTTGACACACTTTAATAGTGTTCTCTTTCTTTCTCTTCTCCAGTGATAATCAAGCAAAAGTTACATAGTATTGCAGCAAATCAAAAAAGGCCCCTAAACAAACACCAAATCTTCATGCACTCATTTCTTGCCTAAACTTCCTTCTCAGTATTCAGAACCTCCCAAACTGTACCTTCAGTCTATTGGAGAGAAGCAGGCTATACCAGAATCAGTCAGGTTTCATTAAGTGGTGACTGTAACACCCCCAGGAAGCTGATAGGACAGCCAGGCCTTTGCTTTTTGGAACACATTATTTCAGTAGAATGATGATTTAGACAAAAATTATGTTACTGATCTTGTTCATCACCTGTTTCTCAATAAAATGGCTTATTCTACTGCTCCTTCTGCTATATATATATATGTATATAATATCTTAATCACTACCATTTCTAAATTGCATTTCCTAGCTCTCCATATTAATTGGTTCACCATAAGTAGCTTACAAGAAAGAATCTTTTTGTTGTTGTTGTTGTTATTTTTGACTGTAAAACGTTTCTGAATAGTATCACATTGAAATAAGCAGAGCCATGAACCCTTGAATGAACATACTAATTCATATAACCCAACAACACCAATTATGAAGTATGAATTATGAGGCAACTGTTGTGACCTGATTTGCTGGTTGTTATATGCAATTAAGTATACCTCTAAGATAAAATACTTAAAATGAACTTCATACTTAAAGCACCATATTAGACTCTGAAGTCACATTGAAGGCTCACTGCTTTTGTTGAAATTATGTTACTGGTATCATTATATGTAAATTTCTTTCTGGCTTTAAAATTGTGTAAGTTCTTGCTAAAATAATTAAAGCAATAAACTAAAAATAAAAAACTCCTGCTGTTTGAACAGTTTCAGCTTCTTACTAGGATGGAATGACATCTTGGTTAATTGACACTTTTGAATTAACATAATTCATAAGAAACTGAACCATAAGGAGCGTGGGCTGGATTTTTAATATAGTTTTTAGTCACAATTGATTTTTCTCAAGTAAAACTCTCTAACATTATTGTTCAGCTTCTCGCAGGTGAAATCAGTGAAGAACTGTTTTTGAGTTTTGGTAGTTGTGTTCTCAATAAGAAAGTCAGAAAGTTGCTGGTCTCTTTTCACATAGGCCACCCCCCACTACCAAACCTTGCCACCTACACCCAAAACACACTAAAATTGAAAGGATACCCTTACATCTCTTGTTCGAAACATGGACAAAAGTGAGATTCCTAGTGTGTCTCCTATGATATGACAGATTTTTGAGAATAAAGTGCTGTCTCAGAAAAATATTTGTTATACTACTGTGGAAGCAGGTGGAATTTATGTTTCTGTAGGAGAACAAGTAGTGCGTGTTTTGTTCTAGTACAGCATCAGTTCCAGTACAACATCATTTCCAGTACAACCATCTGGAAATGAACAGTGAAAATAATAGGAAGAAGGAACTGAAGAAGAGTACTAGTGAGAATACTTCAAGAAAAAAGAAAAAGACTATGGCATTGTTATGAACTGCAAGCACATAAAATGCTGCTATGATGAAGAAAGAAATAATAAGTTCTCTGTGCCTAGAGAGGATAGAAAAAGAATTAATAGGCTTGAGTTACAGCCAGGAAGATTTAAGGTATATATTAAGTAAAATTTTCTAATGACATGGATCATGACATGCTGAAATAGATTGCCTGAAGAGCTTTTGGAGTTTCAGTCATTGGAAATCTCTAAGGACAGGTTAGGTAAACATCTGTCAAAGTTGACAGGTGCAGTTGATTCTGCCTGCAGGGGAAGAATAAAGTAGATGACCTTCTGAGGTCTCTTCCAGCCTTATTTGTCTCTGATTCTGTGATAGGTAGCAGTTTAGTCTACAGGTACACTCATGACTTCAAACTTTATTTATAGAATAAAGTACTCTTCAAAAAGAAATTTGCAAACATGTCGTTTTTCTGGAAGTAAATACATAAAAGGAGTAGAGCTCCTGGCTAAAAATGCCCCCCCCCCCCCCCTTTTTTTTTTTTTTTTTTTTTTTTCTGATCAAAATAACTACTTAGTAAATGGATTCTCTCAAGACTGTGGGTTGCAGTTGGACTTGAATTTTTAAGGTTTCCATTGGAAGCCACATTGCCTCCCTCAGCATTTTAAGATACTCAAACACATTTAAATGTCTACCTTCCAAATACTCTTAAAGGTTAAGATTTTTGTAATATATGCAATTGCTGTGCCTGTAAAAATAAAATAATTCTTGGATCATCTCAAACATCAGGCAATAAAATATAGGCCCTATTGTATTTGGGGGCCTATATTTTTCATACTGTCTCAAAATATATAAAAGAAATGGAATTCCATCACCAGTATTGACTGGGGTTACCTCCAAAATGTATTAGGTGTTAAAGAGATATCCCAAGCTCATTTGTCAGGGAGTGGCATCTAGAGCATTTACCAGGCAAAATTTTTATTGCAAGACTTTACTACTAGGTTTTAATTATCATTTTAAAAAAAACAAACAAAAAAAAGCACAGTAAATCTAATCCCTTTAAGAAACTTACTCTTCACTTTGGCATTTCCCTGTGTCTCTCCTCCAGAACTCAGGAGATTTTTACAGAACTGATTGCTTTAGTGCTGGGCATTTGATTGACATTCCAGAGGTGGCATATCTTTGCCTAACTATTTATCTACCCCACACTTAATCTATACGTTTATGATGAGTGTGAATAATCTGCCCAAATATTTGCATACCCACACCTGTGATTTCCTTTGGAGTCAGTGGAGAGAAACAAGCAGTCAGCATGTCATTCGGGTGACTGATTTTTGATCATCTCCTTCAGCATGAGATGCTTTGTGCTCTGAAAGTACTTATTTATTTCCAGTGTCTATGAAGAGAACAAAAAATGAAGACTGAAAAGTGGATGTTTACATTGAACAGTTAAGCAAATGAGTTTCTTTTGTTCTAAGACAGATTTTCACATTGTATCTAACCACTTCATAGTCTTAAACATACTTCTTCCTCACACAGATTCTGTGGAGTAGGAAGAACAGTTGGAATAGGAAGAGCAGTACTTCTAATTATGATGCTGTTAAGCATTCAAGAATTACATAAATGGTCTGGTGAAACACGGATGGCAAATCTGCAATAATACAGATTTTCAGAATGAGCACAATCTTGCAAGTATCCATATGGTAAAATAATTGTTTCTGATTTGGAAAGGAATAAATTATCTTCCAAGACTAAAATACATATACACTTATATGTGTGTATTCATACTTACATGATGTACATATCTAGTCAGTCTAGAATAAAGCTGTAGAAACTAATGCCTCAAATGTGTATTAAGTCCTTGATACACATTTGTCCTTGAAATGGAGAAATGGGTGAAAGGTGGTAATAAATACAAGTAAAGAAAATAGCTTTTTTTTTTTTTTTTTTCCCATCTCCCATAATATCATCTCCAAAAATGTGTGTGCATACTGCCAGCTATTATATTAAATTAATTATCCTTATACTGGGAATAAATCTCACGTGGATTAATATATCCTGCTTCACTATATACAAAGAGTTCAAAGAACATCACATAACATTCTCCTAGGAATTCTGATTATCTAATGTTTATTTTGCATTCTGAGCAAGGTGAAAATATCTTGCAAGATGTGAAGAAGTACAAATCAGAAATATTCTTGAATAATCTAAAAAATGTTGCTGGTAGGCTTTGGAGAGCAACTTGTTACTTGGGCAGATAATGATAGGACAAGGGGGTTTTAAACTAAAAAGAAGGGAGATTTAGATTAGATGTTAGGAGGAACTTCTTCACTCACAGGGTGGTGAGGCACTGGAACAGATTGCCCAGAGAAGTGATGGATGCCCCATCCTTGGAGGTTTTCAAGGCCAGGCTGGATGGATCTTTGAGCAGACTGATGTAGTGAGAGGTGTCCCTGCCTAGGGCAGGGGAGTTGGAACTGGATGGTCTTTAAGGTCCCTTCCAACACAAACCAGTCTGTGACTCTATGACTCTAAGAAGGTTCTCAGACATTCTACTTACAGTTGACATAGCTGGTTTTAAACTACACAGCAGAGGAATAAGGAGATCAGGGATAATGCTGACAAAGGTAATGACAAGAAGTGGCTACAATGCACAGTTTTTCGTAATGATACATGAGGCAATACATCCATCCATCCATATTTGGTTCACAGTATAAAACCTTATCCAGTAATTACAGTGGGAAAACTGGCTTTATGCAAATACTAATTCATCTTTCCAACAAAACTAAAAACGGAGCACCAAGGAAAATTGAATTCAGCTTCCTCATGGTGGTAGTGCTGGGGACAAATCTAGTGTCTAGCACAGGCTGGAACAGGTCCTTAGCAAGGGGCAGATGGTGTTTCTTTGATGTGGTATTTAAATGCATTACAGCCCTGAATTTTTCTTTGGATACAATATATATGAGCATTTTATGCATTCTCATTGGGCTGTCTAAGGAAAACTATATTCTCCAGATAAAATTTGTGAAGAAGGATTCACAGAGGAAGAAACTTGTTCTCTTCTGTATGGAAATAAGGAGCTTACAGAAGAATATTGTTCTCCATAAAAGTAATCATTTAAGACTAAATATATAGAACATAGCTGTCTTTTCTTGAGAAGACCTTCTTTTGCTTATCTGTCTGGGCCAAAATCCAACTAATTAAATTTGTATATTTTTTTTTTTTTTTCTGAAGATAAAATGGAATTTCAAAATGTCTATACTATGCTTAATATCCACTTCTTGATGATAAATACTATGTTAAGTGTAAAATGGCAGAACTGATACTGTTTCGGAAAAATATATCAGTAAAAATGAGGATTGCAACAAACAAGACAGATGATTTTTATTTTTATTTTTCTGCAGAGTCTTCCTATAATAGAGAACTTTTAAACAGGTTTGCAAATAGCAACATTATTTCATTTTCAGTGTAAATTTTCTGCACATGAATTCTTAGCTGTATGATATTATATAGATGTCAGATTAGGTGGCAAGTGGAGGCCCTGCAGCATGTAACTCTAGACAGACCACGTCTGATCCGTAGGAAGACAGAGACCCAGCGGCTGGTGTTCTGTATCATCAGCAGTATTGAAAATTGAAGCATAACACGCATGGTTTTTAGAGCTACAGAGACAATATCTTGCACTTCATCATCACCTCAACCTTCCTATCATGAGATTCACCTAGTCATTATTTTTATTTATTTATATGTAGTTCTAGTTAAAGATACTGTTTGTTTATGTATTTAAATATCTTTTGCAAGGCTTTACATTATTGTCTTCCATCACCAAGTAAATTCAAACTTTTTTTTTTTTTTTTTTTTCTTTTTACTATTTTCTCTTTATATAGCCACCACAGTTTTCAAGACGGTTTTACTCTGAAAGTCCTGGGATGTTACTTTCAACTTTTTCCTTGCTTTGTCTGCAAATTCCAGATACAGTTTTCTCTTTTGCATTGATGTTCATGGCTCTTCTATATTAAAGATCTTAAACTCTCAGTCTAGTAATTGTCTGTGATTGGTTCTCATAATTTTCAAAGTTTGTCCTTTCAAAATCTAAATCTTTTCTAACAGACATGCTTTTATTTATCCCGCTGTTTCATTTAAACAGGATCAGCTAGGGATCATTAGATTCAAAGTTGTTTTCTGACGAAGGCTCTTTTATAATGATACTCTTATGTTGTTACATATTTCATATTACATTTATGTCTTAGATTACATTGCCATTAAAAATAGTTATTGAAGGTACAGGACAACTATTGAGCACAGGAATTTGAGATATGAATATATTACATGATGTAAATCCCTGCCTGCAAGGAATAGTATGAAAATCACAATTTCAAGCATTCAAATATAAAATTATAATACAACACCTAAATTACCCTGGAAATTAATTATGCTTATTTTACATGCGCATCATGTTAAGGTATTTATATGATCAAATTTTGCTTAATTTTTCAATTGGACTCCTCCTTCAGGCAGTGCACAAAAAACATGAAGATGAAGCTGTCTTCTATTTACCCCAGTTTTAAAAGAGCCGAATCCTCCTCCTGAATCTTTACACAAAAGTGTAACAAGAGTGTCAGAAACACTGTATTCCAAGGCATTTGGGTTTTACTTCCCAGATTCAGTCATAGCAGTATATGTCTTCGTCACATCAGGATTGAATCATCATGGTTTCAGCAGCAAGCAACATGCAAACTGCAACTAATTAAATACCTCCAGTTTGGTGCAGCAAATTAGCATGAAAATATCATTCCAATATTTGACAAAGAAGTAAGTATCTCAGTCAAAACTCTAATTTGACAGACAGTCTTGGGATATCACACAGCTCAGGATGCATTTAAGACTTTATCCATACAGTTTCTTTTAGCTCAAAATGAAAGTATATTTCAAGCACTCCGAATGTGACTCTTGAGGAATTATTCAATAGTGACAAAACAGCAAGATCTGTCAGCAATTGCATAGCTTTTTCATCTGTTAATTTCCAAGAAGATTTTGGAGATGGAAAGACAGACCATATAGAATAAAATGTTATGGGTGTACATGTAATGATTATACTACTCTAATTTAATTTCTTTAAAACAAAATTCTTTCCTCAGAATGAAGAAGAGACTCATTCTCTTTCTTTAGTAGTCTGATACTACCATTCAGTTTCATATTTAGTAGGTTTATTTTGAAATAACAAGGTGAATAAGGTTGTGGTAATTTGCTCAATTCTGCAAAGAGAATCTTTTCTTCCTTTTCAAAGGAAACAGAGAGGTAAAGTCTTCTAAACTGTTATATGGCACTTTATCACAATGTCATTTGCAACTAGGAAATGACCTTGTGTCTTCAAAGTCGTGAAATTTTATTTTAAGAGGGTGAACAATCTCACCCTGGTGATGACAAGAAGATAAGGAAAGAAGACAAAATCCATAATTTAGCAATGAATTAAAGAGCTCTCAAAAATTATAATGTTCATGGAGTTCAAGGAGTTTGCTGCTGTTAAAACACATAGATTGAATTCAGTTTTGTTATTTTGTCAGGAATGCCCCAGGCTAGGAGTACTGAAGTGAAAAAGAAGACTTGGTGTCATTTCTAATAAATAGAAAATGTTAACTTCCTCTAGCTGTAGGGATTATGTACCTTTTTTTTTTTTTTTTTGTTGTTGTTGTTGTTGCTGTTTTTATCCTGCCATGCAGAGCAACAGAGTATTTTGCAGTATTTTCTCATTATTTCATCTGTAATGATCATAAAATACTGTCCTCTAAGAAAGCCACAATCTGCATTTTTTTTCATAGTTGTCATGACAGCCACGGAATTTTGATAGGGTTAAAAGATTTTACAAGTACATATCTATTTTTTTTTTTTTTAATCTTAAAGTCATCATAGCAATACCAGACAAGTATTATTAAACATGGATGAGCATTATGAAAATAAAAAACTCCAGCAACTAATCATGAAAGCTACAAAAGTAATGTGATGTCAAGAAAAATTGTACCTCTGGATGAGAGCATGACAACACAGGAATTTGCCATGGCAGTAAAAAACATTAAACCTCTGATTTTTTTGGGAGGTGGGGGATTGTTAGGGCAGAGGGCAGAAGGGAGAGGGGAGAAGTATTTTGAGACAGATTGGACAGATTTGATACAAATGAGAAAAAGTGAACAAACAGCAGATCAACATTAAGACCAGTTTAATATCAATTCAGCCTCTCAACTAAATTAGAGAATTTTAAGGAGTAGTACAAAAAGCAAGCATTCTCTGAGGATCTGCGTTTTGCCTTAGATCACCAATATATCAGAGACATGCACCCTTTTTTACCCCCCCCCTTTTTTTTTTTTCTAGTTATGTAAGCTATTAAACCACTTTTAATAAGACTGAGGGTAGAACTTTTAAATTCTTGGCACTCTAATTAAAATTGAAAATGCACATTTCAGAAAAAGATTTCATTCTGCTTTGGAACCTAAACTACACTTTTAAACAACCTTCTGCAAAATGTTGAAGACATATCACTTTGAGGTGATTTCTGCTTAGCTAAAATAAACACGAACTGTAAGAATCCCTTTTTTTTTTTTTTTTTTTTTTTTTTTTTTAAGTCCACATTCCACATTTCCAAAGTCTCATTTCTCTTTCCTAGCTAATCCATGATTAATTAATCTTTTACCCATGTAAGGCCATTAGGGTTGGGATGGCTGGACAATCTGATGGCAAAAAGCTAACTGGATGGACAGGGTCAGAGTGGTGGCTAGTGGGTAGCACTCTACCTGGATGCTGGTGACAAGTGGATCTTACAGAGACCTGCAATTGGATCCCAAGCTTGACGTCTTCATCAGTGTGATCTGGAGGACATAATGGAGTGTACTGTTGAATTGTTTGCTGATGATACCAAACCGGAGAGAACAGTTAATATGTTGGAGGGCAGGGCTGCTAACCAAAGGATGCAGACAGGCAGAAGGAACCTTATGAACTACAACAAGAGCAAATGCCAAATCCTGAACCTGAAAAGGAGGAACCTCAGGACCAATAAACATGGGAGACTGATGGACTCCCACAGCTCACTTCAGTA
This sequence comes from Oxyura jamaicensis, assembly GCF_011077185.1. Taxonomy (NCBI): domain Eukaryota; kingdom Metazoa; phylum Chordata; class Aves; order Anseriformes; family Anatidae; genus Oxyura; species Oxyura jamaicensis. Next base: position 129,239,107 of record NC_048893.1, read on the forward strand.
TTTTTTTTTTTTTTTGAAAAGCCATATTTGCAGACATGGGAAGGCAGATATTAGTACTGACATCCAAAGTTGTCTTGTCAGGTTAGTCATATCTTCTTAAGCTTTAGTATTGGATGGAGTGATATAACTGTCACCAGACTCTCTGCTCTTCTGAATGGTACAAGGAACAACCCTATTCTGAAATGTGTTGCCAAGTAAACAGAGGCAAACAAAGCCACTTACCTGGGGTCATTCATTACTCTTATGAGTTTCTACATGTGCCTGTCTGCACAGGTACATACTTACCCATTTTTTTTAGTAGACCTAATGAAAGACAGGGGATAAAACCAAACATATTGCTATGGATTTTCATTCTATTCATTTCAAAATTAATTAACCTTGAAAAGAGAACTGTGAACAATAGAAGACTGAATTATTTTGTATTTTAGATCCTAACATTTGCAACACAGACCAGGAAAATCCATAAAAAACAAATTTGCAGGTTCAGTTTCTTCTTAATTGTTGTCATTTTTCATTCTATCACTTTTGGTGTTATTTTAGGTTGAAGGACACAATGCACAAACAACTCTTGAGTACATCGAAAGGTTTTAGATCAATTCAAGGAAAAACAGAATGTTTAAAGGAGAATACACCGTGCCCAACCTTTAGCTGTTTTTGGGAAAAAAAATATATATATATATATATATCTGTAGACATTGGATAGGAATATTAAGACTACATGGTTGTTAGCCAGACATGTTTATAAAGGATCATTTTACTATGTTGTATTTCTGTCATCCTGAATGTCCTGTTTTCTGAAATATTATTTCCTGAAATCTTAAAGGGCAAATAATATTGAAAATATGCAGTTGTGAGTTGAGCAGAAATTATGTGTGCTGTGTAACAGGCTGGAGAGTTGTTTGAAGCTAATTAAAGAAAATGACAATTGTGTCACACATTGCTTTCAGACTCTGCACACATTCATTGACTGGCTCCTTGTACAGACTAGTTCAACAGGACTTCCACCTTGATTGGTCTGTCTTTCCTTGTCAAAAGCAAAAATGGCAAGTATGGCAGCAGATTAAGTTAATGAATAAATGAATAAAAGCATGAAAATACTTTTCATACACTTATACAAAGAAATCTGACATTGTCTTTTTAGATTACAAATCTGTCTGGCAAAGACCATGTTGAAAAACTAGCATTTGGCTTATTGTTATGTGACTTCCTAACTAAGATTTGACATTTAACAATAATCAATGTAAAACATATTTGTATTAATCAGACTGGGAAAAAAAAAAAAAAAAAAAAGGTTTTGATAACAAATCTTCAACAATAATTGTAAATGGGAAATCATCACAGAAATTCATGGGTTTACTGCTGTCCTTGACTCTGTATTGTTCATTTTGTGTACTGGTAACCTAGAAATGAAAAATAAAATTGCTTCTGAGGAAGTATGCATATAACATGATTATTGACTCAAATGGTAAATAATATATAGAAAATTCTGAGTCACACAGTAATCTGAATTCATTTTTAAACATCATACATTTTAATGTTGCCATATGCAAGGTTGTACATCCAGGAACACAGAAAGTAGGTCACACAAGACAAAAAATGTTTCTTGGAAAGCTTGTCTCTATGAAAGCCTTTGGGGTTTGGTTAGTAACCAACTGAACATGAGCTCACATTGTAACACAGTGACTGAGACTGATGTAGTTCTTAACAATGTAAGGTGAAGACTAATAAGACAGAAAATAGATATACAGATATATTATATCTGTATGTTATTATTGACACCATTACTAGAATAGCATGTCCACACCTCAAGGCTGAAAAGGTTTTGGAAAAACAAAGAAACAAAAAATAAAAACAAGAAGCAAGTGCAGAAATTGCCTTGGATTTATGAAGCATGCAATATGGCAAAACATGACAAAGAAAGCTCAGTCTGGTTAATTTATAAAAGAAGTTAATTGTGGTCTGCAATGTAACCTCCCCTTGTATCCCAGATTTATCTTCAGATGGATTTCAACATGAAAGGCAGTCTTCATCTATCCAAAAGGTGGTAAAAAGTTCAATGTCTAAACATTAATAAAAACTGCAGTCAGGCTAGAAATAAGGTGTGTTTTTTTTTGTTTGTTTGTTTTTTAAAGTAAGACAACCACGAAAACCAAACCAAAACCAAAACAAATGAACAAAAAAACCTTTGCCAGAAATGTTTTGATTTCTACATTATTTTATGTCCTGATATAAAGAGTGGATACCTTTTTATAAGCATAGTCTATTTCAAACAGTAGATAAGTACAGAATATACAAAAAACAAGACAAAGAATTATGGTCTGTTTGTAATAAGAATTCAGACCAAATGACCTGAGTGACAAGAGGTAGCTGGGAACGTGTCAGTAAGATATACTTTCATTGGAGAACTTATTTTTGCAAACTAGTTGAAGACACAGATTTGGAGTGAGGCCTTGGCTTTGCTCTATTCTATGTGACCCTGAAAAAGATGAGAGTCCCTGGGAGGAAATAAGTATGTTCATTGAGCTAATAGCATTGTTTGCCTCTGACCTTTCTTTCTGGGGGTCTCAAGTTCAATGTGTTCACAATTTGTCTCTTGTTTTGTCTCCTTTCTTTAGCATTGTGGACCAAATCTCATTCAGGAATATCATTCAGGTACCATCTTTGATTCTAAGGCTTTGATCTCCATATCTTGAAAATCAAAGCTTGTTTATAACTGCATTCTTTGGTACAATGCCTCTTCTGCTCAGTCATTATTCATTCATACAGCTAACCTCTTATCTACCACCATTTTCCATCCTAAATACTGAGACTTCTTTTCTTTACAGTTGATGTCAGCATTTATTTTACATCTCATTCTTACATTTTTAAATAAGGACTTTCATGCTTTCTGTTACATTTCTTCTCATGTTTAGGAAGAGTGCTCAGTGAATATCTCTCAAGCTATCTCATCACTTTCCTCCAGATGCTTCCTCAGAACTCATTGTGCCTGTGTTTCCTGCGCCCATGTGATGACGCCTACAACATAGTTCAAAATCACCTGTTTTCTTGCATTTGGACACCAATCTTTGGACAAACATCTGTTGACTCATGCTTTAGACACAGATGGTATGACTTTTTTGAACAGTGAAACATTATTTTGTCTTGCCTTCCACAGTGACCACTAACTCCACTGCTAATATTCTAACTACCTACCATGGATTTCCCTCGTACAAGAGAAAACTGTGACAAAGAAAATTGATTTGTTCCTTTCAGAAAGTATGATTATAAGGACTACAGTTCTTCACCTATGAATGAAGAGTATCAGCTATATAAGATAGAGATTTCTGGAATTTGCTTTCAGGGCCTGAGTTAGGACTATACAAAATCACGTTCCTCAAAAGAAGTTTCAGAAAGTCTTAACTTCAGGGATCCCATGTGCGACTTCCACAGGCAAGAAATGTGACTTTTGAGAACCCAGAGTTGGGCACGGTAACTCTCAAGAGTTACTATGTTGCCCTTGTCACAGGAACCAAGATGTATTTGGTCCTTGAAGGAATGTGCAAATTCATATGAAAGTCTGTTTCATCCTCTCAATCGCAGGCATCAGGATTTGTTCACAGAAGATACAACTTCTGGCACAAATTCGTTCTGCTTTTAATATCACTTCTGGCTTCCATCGTTTCACTTGCAGAAAGAAACAATTTTGTGGAAGCATCTTTCAAAATGTCTTCATTCTTCATGGTAAATGCTTTCTTCTTCCCTTGAGCATCAGTAAACTGCAGCAGACGCAGTCTGTATTCAAACCTCAGACAACAAATTAAAGACCACTACCTAGCAGAGCTCTCGCTACTGCAATTTCTTTGGTGAATTGCTGCTAGCAGGAAATCATGATCAAGAAATCACAAGTGGGTCAGCCATCTCTCATAGCTTTACAAATCTGAAAGTAATGTTAATATAGATTAAAAACTACATTTAATATTACATCTAAATTACTGTATATTTCACATATATTACCTTCCTTATGTATGTCCTCAATACTGGTGAACTGAATATGCAGCATAGGTGGGACATGTAATAGTCTCTTTAATCTCTGCCCACGAATTCACTAAAAAAAACAAAGACTACTGCTCTTCAAAAAGCCAATATAGTTCAAATATAACTTGTACTGATGAATTAGTGCTTCAGAGAAAGTCCCTGTGGAATTCAGTGGAGATTATGGCAAGGAATTTATTTTCAATGTAAACATTTAAGATAATGATTTTCTATTTTTTTTTTTTTCTATTTAATTTGGGAAGTGCTCTTGAAAATAAATGTGTTTTTTTAAATTATTGTTCAAATGTTGTACCTGAATTAATAATCACTTTTTACATAACATAATTAACGCCAAAAAGAATTGAGTAAAGAATAGCACTTTAGGGCCATTTAGTAGAATAAACTAAATCATTGTGTTAAAATAAGTAGTTTATTAAAAAATATGTTTTTTAATATTAAAATTATCTCATTTCTTTGTTTATGTGAAATTATAGAATAGTGCTGTTAATTACTTTATGGTAAGAAATAATGACTTAAGATTACTTAAGTTTAATTTAAAATCGATTGAAACCAACTCATTAAACAGAGATAAATCAGTACAACGCCCAGTAGCTCTCACTTCGCAAAACCAGTATGTGGCGCTGTCTCCTGTGAAAAAAAACAGCCCCGAGTTTCGCAAAGCTGGTCTCCAAAAACGCTTCTGTGTACATTGTCAGGTATGTCACACTGGTTTGAAGAACAGATAGAATAATAAAACCTGTATTTTTTAAAATAAGATCAATGCTCTGTATTTGCAATAATATATTGGTACTGATTCGAAATACTGAAAGATTCTAATACTAAAAGATTATTTATTTTCATTTATCAAATAAACAAAAAAGCAAGCAAGCAAGCAAGCAAACAAACAAACCACAACAAACAGACAGCCACAATGTAAGAATGTACCTATTACATCTATTTTTGTGGTTTTGGCTACTATTTTAATAAGGAAAAAAGGTAGGTATGCTTACACATAAGTAAATAATAATTGACATCTGAAAAATAACTTGTGATTCAGAAAACAAAAATAAATCCAAGAATAGTTGCAAGGGGTGTTCTGAAAAGTTCACTAAAAATAATCTTGTCTGTTTTGAAAGATTACTGTATTATCTGGGACTTCTGAAAGATCCAAAGACATATGACCAATTAAATGATTCCATGATTACACTTAAAGATTGCTGGTTTTGTGCGTCTCATTTATTTCCAAATGAATGTATTCTAGAACCAATATACTAAGCTCTCTAATATGACTGTATTTACAAAAGTACGTATCTTACATTTCAATCTGTTGGATATTTAGGCTGTAGTGGGTTTTGATTACCCACAAAATTCTTGAGCTGGGGAGCCGGTTTCTTAATCTCCAAGTAAGGGAATAGGACCTGTGTGAATTCTGTTTTACTGGAATTGAACAGCCGGTCTTTTGTGTGCTAACCGAGTTGGCCCTTGCTTAAAAGGAATTCACAGACTACACTGATGATCTCTGTAACCGTGACCTTTCAAACACAAGCAACTGAGTAAACTGTGTATTCATGAACTTTTTAATTTTTAAGGGTTCTGTGCCCTTTGCTACCAGACTTTATAAAACAAAGGAAACAGGATTCATACCCTTTTACTCAGAGCTGGGGATTATAATATACAACATAAATTGCATTAGCACTAACACTGGGGTTATAGCTATAGAACCATCTGCCCTCTCTAGATTTGTAGTCTGATTTATAGATGGTAACATTTTTTTTTAGGCAGTTCTTATTATCTGCTGAAATATGGCAAAACTTGAAAGCATTTGGTGTACCTGTAAACACTATGAATCAGTGAAGCAATTTTCTTTTCCTGACTCAAGGCAAAAGTTTGCAAAAGATTCAGCTAAGGCTTAATAAAACCTATTTGAAAATTAGTCAGTTAGAAACTGTGATTTTCTGAACTTAATATTGAGGCCTGAATGGTACCATAACTGTTTGTCACAGTATTGCTGGGATTGTGCTTTTACTTCTGTGCTGTCTACAATGTGGTTCCTTATTCTTTTGCAACATAGAGATGCCAGAGTAGGCTAAGTTCATCAACTGCTGTCAGCAGAACCCTAACCAGTTCTCTAGCAGCAAGAAATCTGTCTGAATTGGGATCAGTATTTCCGGGCCACTTACTACTCCTGTAGTCCAGCTCCCAAGAAGATTAATACTTCCGGAGGTTTAGCTGGGACGGTCTTCCTTGGTACATTTCCAAAATAGCCTGCTCAGAACTTGTACAATAGTGCAAGCAGAGGGGCAACTTCTATGCCAGGAAGTGGCAGGTGACCTCTTCTGGTTACTGTGCTCCCTCAAGCACTGAAGGACATGGACTGTCATTTCAGTTTGTTAACACTTGCGGGAGTGAACGTGGCCTACTGGCTTCTCTCAAGTGAAGATTTCCAGTCAACTGACAGGAGGATTTAGCTCAGACACTGTGAGCTGCAAAATAACATCTAAACTAGACTTTGTTTCACTTCCTGTTATATCAGTATGTTACAAATGCAATCTGTATCTCACTCATACAGTTTAACAGGATTCAGTCTGCATTTAACAAACCTTTTTATATTTTGATTTTCTGTTTTACAGATAGATATGTATAGGTTTGTAGAAAATATATATATATGGATTCTATAGGAAAAAATGCATTGAGGTATATGCTTTATTTCACATCTGTGTACAATGGAGTATCCATTAGGAAAGTAATTATAACCGTGTAAAATTTGTACAAGCAAGACTGGTCAAAGACCTTGTATTTTGATTAGATTTTAGGCGAGTTTCCTAAAATGTACTTAGCTTACCTTAAAACTTATTCCGGTAAAGAAGACTCCTGCTGTGTAAGTGTTTGATAACCATGTTAAACAACTATTTATAGCAGTAACTGGAACTAATACTATTAACAGGTACTACTACTAGCGAGCGTCTCACGCTATCATCTCCTGAAATGGCCAGAAGACAACTTATTTCAGCTCGCACAGCCTCGGGATTTTGCAGCTCGGGAGGCTCAGATCCCCGTGAGGAGCCTCTCTCGCCCCGTCCCGCAGCGGGAGGAGCGCAGAGGCCGCAGGTACGCGGAGGCATGCGGCACGTATCCGTGCTACACACCGCACCGCAGCGGCTGCAGGAGCAGAGAAACGACCTCCTAACTTGCTGCGCACCGCCCGGGAGCCATTTTAAAGCTCCGCTCTCGCAGCTCTCCCTCGGAGGCACCGCAGCGGTGACCGGCACCTCCGCATTATTGATCGGCCCTTCACAGGCTGGACCCCACCGCGGGCCGGCCGGCCGGTGCCAGCTCCGCCGCTAGCGGCCGGGCGCCACACAGGTGGCAGCACGAAGCCGGCCGAGCCGAGCCGTGCCGGGCCAAGCCGTGCCGAGCCGACCCGAGCCGTGCCGTTCCGACCTGCCCGCGGCCGCACCGCCCGCCCCGGCACTGGCGCTCGCCGCAGCCAATGGCGCCGCCGCTGTCAGGCTCGGCCCGCCCGCTGCCGGCGCGGGGGAGGGCTGAGGGCCGCGGGGAGGGAGGGAGAGAGGGAAGGGGCGAGGGGAGTTGGATGATTGAACTTTCTTGTTTAGTTTCTGCGCCGCGGAGCCTTCTGCCCCCACTGCAGCCCGGCACCCTCCCGGAGAGCGGGAGCGCACCCCGGCGCCTGCCGCCCCCCGCAGTCCCCTGCCCTCCTCCTCCTCCTCCTCCTCCTGCCCGCCCAGCCATGGTGCCCAGCGCGTCCCTCGCCCTGCTCCTCTGGGCAGCGGCCGCCTGCGGCAGCCCCGCCGGGCCGGGGGCCGGCGCCGCCGCCCGCAAGGAGGACGAGGCTTTCTCCACGGCCAGATGCACGTCCAGGTGCCTGAGCCTCCAGATCACCCGCATCTCCGCCTTCTTCAAGCACTTCCAGGTAGGGGCACGGCGCCGGGCGGGGTGGTCCCCCGGCAAACTTCGAGGCGGCTTCAGCCCCGCCGGCACCTGGAGGCGGCGGGCAGGGGGCGAGGGCTCCTCACAGGTGGTGGCCGGGACAGGACGGCACCGAGGGGTGCGCTTTGGGCTTAGCTTTTAACGAGGGGTGAGGGGGGACAGTGGGTGTCGCCCGGTGAGGGTGTGTGAGTAAGGGTTCTCTTCTTTTTGCGTCTCCTGGATAACGGTGGTGGCGAAACGGGGATGAAGTAGGGACAAGGTGTGGGGAGAGCTGCGTGGTATGAAATGCAGTGAGCTGTGCGGAGGGAGAATGAGCCCCTAAAGCGATGCGGAAGGTGGTGTAAGGGCAGAGGGTGCCTGCCCGCCCGTCCCCACCTTCCAGCTACGCGCACTCCTTTCATCTAACCTGGTCTTGAACACCTCCAGGGATGGGGCATCCCTCTCTGGGCAGAGGCTTTCCCTTCTCCCTTCCCCACCTGCTCTCGACTGTGCACGCATTGAACCAAATAAACGAGGAAACCCCCTGGAGCTGGCAGCACGTCTCCCTCTGTAGCCCTCAAGTCCCTTTGAGAACAAGCCTGGTGTGGAGCGCGGCCACCTCCACCTCTCGGGACAGCACGGCCCCGCAGCGCTTGGGGAGCGCCTCTCGCTTCCCTTCGGCTTCCCCGTGGGCTAAAAACTGGGACCGATCGCACCGACGGCTTGGGGAAGGTAGCTCTGAGGGCTACGGTGTTGGCACCGAACCCTGGCTGGAGAGAGGTTTAAGGATAACCCGCTTAAAAACAAGTCACGGCGAAAGGAAAGGCTGACGCGCTCGTCCCGCCGGCCGCGGGAGTCGCTCGCTGCCTGCAGCAGGGTTTGGGCCGACGAGATCCGTTCTAAGACCGGGTCCGACACCCGGGCTAGGACCGGGGCTGGGTGGGGTGGGCGCTGCCCCGGGCGAGGCTTCGCCGGGTCTGGGAGCGGCGAGGCGCTTGCTGGCAACGTGGCCGCCGCTGCCCAGCGCGTCTGGAGAGGATGGTACTCGTTAAAATAGTTCATTATCTTGGGGAGGGCTTGGGATTTTTTTTTTTTTTGGTCTTTCTTTTTTATGGCGTTGTCAGGCGGTTGTAACTTATTTGTTTTACAGTTTCGGTGGCTAAAGAGGCAGTTTAAATCAAGCCAATTCCGAGTGAAAGGCTTTTCTTGTGTTTTCTTGGCATGATTTCTTTCCCGACGTAAAACTGCTGACAGAATGCACATTGCCAAACAATAGTAATTACATTTTAATTAGCTAGGGTGAAATAAGCTGCAAATTACTTAGTTAGGACTTAATAACTGGCTGTTTATTTTTGTAATCAGTTGAAAATCTTGCAGTTTTAACCCCAACCTGCTAAAACACGCGGTAATATATCTAAATTACCAAGGATTAAACTCCTGCTGGATATGAAACGACTGTAATGTTGGGAGATGAAGTGCTCTCGCTTATGGAAGTTAAGCTTTCCATTGTCTTTAATGAAGGAAAGGAGGAGAGTTTTGGAGTATAGGGAGGACTGGATGTTCTCACAGGCTGATAATGCACAGTGGACTGGGCCATATGGTCCCACCAGTGAGAAAGGATACAATGTTACTTTCATCCCCTCTCTTCTTCCTCCTTTTACCGCAGTCACCCTCCCAGCCCTCCATTTTCATCTCGTCTGGGAACAGTTTCTGGAGTTCTTTTCATTGCAGAGATGCCCACTTATCTTGTAATCTGATTCAGCCTTTGAAGTGAACCAAACACCCAGCAGGAGCAGGAAGAAACCATAGTGTCTCCCAGGTAAAACAAGATTGGAAAGAAGTGTGACCCACTTGTTTCCCAGCCCTGCTTTAGGTATCACCTCAGTGTGAGGGTCAGGGAGATAGCAGCTGGGTGCATGGTGGCAGGTGGACTCCACCACATTGCAGAGAGTTAATTTCACACAGTTCAGGGTACCAAAACCACAGCACTAACGTTTTTTTTTTTCTTTTTTCTTCAGGGAATGAAGGTCAAGAAGTGTAAACAAAAAATAATGATTATTTCTATAACTTCTGGCTATCTTGTTTGAATGCCAATTGATATTCTTTCAAACTTTTTAAATGTTCACGAGAGATTTTCCTTCATTTCCCACTCCCTGCCTCCTGCCCCCTGGAAATTCCAGAAATTTTCACCCATTTTTCTTTACCATCCCTGTTTCTGAAAGGGTCAAGAGAGGTTTGTTTGTTTATTTATTTATCTATTTATTTTATATCTGGGAATTAGTTCTAAGCTTGTTTTAAAGTTGCATTCCCAGTAGGAGATTATTTTAACCAAGGCACATTTCCAGATGAGAAAGCATGTTGTATCCCAACTGTGGAACTTGGGTCACTGGGCAGCACAGAATGAGGCATTGATTTACCTGTGAGCAGAAAAAATACGGAGAAGAGAACATGGCTCTCTAGCCTACTGTTTAGTGCACTCACTTTTAGCTATTTTGGATATTGAGACTAGGGTTTTAGCTTGTAGTTTAATGGCTTGCATGAGAAAGTATCTGGAGGAGTCATTGGCACCCATCCATGCTCCCGGGTGACTGCATTGAAGAGTAGAGTTCTATCTCTGTGCTTTGCTTCTGGCAACGTTTGTGTTTTGTTATTCTCTGCAAATCACCTGATCAGGAGAGGGTGACTAGAGTGTTCTTCCAGCAACTAAAAGCATGACAGTCAAGTGGCCTTCCTACAGCAGAGAAGACACAGATTCGAACTGGATAGTTCCGCTCTATACCTGTGAGGCTGTTGTCTAACAGAGCATGTCTGTATCTTAGTGAGGAACACAAAAGCTGCCCTTACAAGAAAGGAAGAGCAGTTCCTCCTCTACTTTGGAAAGAGAGGAAGGTGTAAGGTGCCTGGCTCCATGAGAAGCATCAAGACTATGAATCCTCTGTAGAAGGAAAAATCCTCTGCTTTTTTTGGGACTGAGGTTGTAAAGAAGGGTGATACATTGTTTCCCTCAGCAGTTTCAGACAAGCAGTTAAGATAATTCCTTTCCTTGTGTTTCAGCTGATGGACCAGAAATGTCTGGGATTCTAATTGCAGGTATCCAAAGTTTCTTTGTGAATCCAGCTTTATAGTGACTCACGCTAGGTAAAGTCCTTATGAAGACCAGGTCAGAGTTATTGCTTTTTTTTTTTTAATTTCTCAAAAAGGATGTGGGTATAAATAAAGGACCCTGTATAGCTAGCTGGGAAAGAGGCTTGAGTACTCAGATTAGTTTAGCTAGAGGTTTTCTGTGTAACCTATCTGTTTTAGTGGTGTAAAACTAAAGATTCTTTGCACTGCTGTCTATGGGTATAGCCGTTTCCATCTGTGATATTAATTGTAGATGAACGCATCTCGTTTTGGGGGAGCAGGCATGGCAGTGGCCTTTAGCATTCTGTTTTCAAGATGAGTGAAAGCATGGTTTGGATTTTAACCTCTACTGCCAGCTGTCTGAGCCAGGTTCAGAAAACAGCATGATTGAAAGTTTTGTTTGTGAATAAGAGCTTGGGGCAAATGTCAGAGTAAGTTCATAGGCTAAAAGTACAGCATAAAAATTATGGAGAACAAACATTGTTTACTTGGACCTGTGAACTTACGGATCTTTGGTCTTAGTTGCCATGTGTTACAGTCCTCTCAAATGTCTTCTTGCTTAATACGTGAAACTCAACAAGTTAGCTCAGGTAGGGGAGGTGTACATCTCATGTGCTGGGTCAGAAGCTTAGAGGGTAGGAGAATATAGCAGAGAAGAGAAGAATGGCAGCAACATTGAAGGGAAGAATGCCGCTGCTGAGAAGAGTTTGACTCCGTCCTCTTTATTCCCTCCCATCAGATATTTATAAACATTGATGAGACCACCCCAAGTCTTTTCTATTCCAGGCACAACAAACTGAGCTCTCTCAGCCTCAGCCTCTACTCATATGAAAGATGCTACAGTCCTTTACTCTTAACAGCCCCTTGCTGGCTTTCCCCCCACCCCTGGTTTTTAGATATCTGCACGTCTGTAGTTTTCTTCTTCTATTTGTTTGTTTGGGTAGCTTTTAATTGTAATCTGAATCTTAGTAAATCCATTCCATTATTCCTATGGAAATCCTGCTTGAATAGGCTGATGAAGTTTTGCTTTTAACTTATTAAGGTGGATATTTATTAAAACATACCAGAAACAGTATGGACGAGCTTGGTGACATAGAGGTTCTGTATTCATACGTAAGCCAACTTGAATACTGGATGAGTTCCTGCCCAAACTTTTGATGCAGTGTAGACATCCCTCACATGGAAAGCCAGATTTGCAGTACATGAAGGGAAATTATTGAGAGATTTCCTTTCTTAGTATAAATCTTGTAATAATGTGCTAAGAATTAGAACTTAGAATGTATTAAGCTACGCTGGCTAATGCTAACTCAAAACTGTTTTGAAAGGATGGAAAAATGTTCTTTAAAGTTAATAGTTCAATACATTGCATAATGCTTAATAGCTGTAGGAGGGAAAAATAAGGCCTTCAAAATTTATTTTGAATGACTGATAAAGTATGGTGGTAGGAGATTGTCTTCACTGTTCATTTAAAACAGTGAATGGAGTGTGGTCTGTCAGAACAACTAAAGTTTTTGAAGGAAAACAGGCAATCATTTTGAAGAAATAATAAAAGTTCTCAGATTTTATACCTTCAGCAAATAGTGTGGAAGCGATTATCTCTAGATAGCCAATGCCTGATTTTACCTACAAGTCAGGCAGCCAGTTGTCTAAGTGCCAGCACATCTGCCTTCAAATTGCTTGAAACTCCAAAGTGACTGCACCTGCAAAAATCTGCAAGCAGTTCCAGATGGGAATGCTGTAGGCCAGGCTGGAAGTCTAGGGTGCATGTGTCTCGATGTGCTCTGCTGTAGAGAAGTCAGATCACAAAGAAACATTTTGTTGTAACTGTCTTGAATAATCCCCAAACCTTGAATTAGTTTTAATGGAACCTTTTGAAAAGATATGTACTACTTTTGTAGCAATGCATAGTAGATATGTTGTGTGTTATTCTTGGAATGCTTCAGTTTCAATTGATAGGCTGCCCAGGCACCTAGGCTTAGATCTTTTGGGACACGTTCATAATCTTTTCTACATGCTACTACTTAAGAAATGTGTGCCATCTGCTTTTTTTGCCATTTCAGTACTCATCTCCTTTCCAAAAATAGTCCCTGTGTTAAATAATTCTGACTTTCATATGTCTCCTTACAAGCACACAGCTGTTAATTTCTTTTCATAGACAAATCTGAACATTTGTCATTACTTTATGATTTTCTCAAAAAAAAAAAATTCAAATTGTTCGCCTGTTTTTATTATTCAGATGGTATGCGATCTGGATAATTATTCTGACATTTGGTGTGCTCATATTATTGAGATCTGCCGTCATGAACAAGAAATGCACAGATCTTAACATGATCTTAAGTGAAGTCTTTTGAAGACGAAGAGTTCACTTTGAATAATAATGGTCACAACTAGTGAAAACACCCTATTCTATGTGTAGAAAATCCACATCGTGGAACTGAGACACAGTTAGTCTTTGTGGTTATATATAGATCTATGAACTTTTTCGTGACCATACTCAAAGCTCTTTGGCATCAGTGAAGGTGTGTAGTCAGTGTGAGCACAAGGGTTATAAAGCCTTGTCCTTGCTGTGTAGAAGTTTTAGTTTCTCTAATTTGGGATCATAACTTTGAACGTTGTCATTCCAAATTAGAATGTTAGGCAGTGTCTCATGTGTAAGGTTTGAATGCAAATCAAATAAGCTGCATGGAAACAGATGAGATTGGTGAACAATTTCATTGAACAGTAAGTGTTGCCAAGATAGTGTTCTTGCTTTTTGCTTGTGGCTGACTATATACTAGAAGAAAAATCTTTATACTACATAAAATTAAAAATGCTATTAATGTGACAAATATGTATGATACCAAATGCAATAAAATTAATAGTAATGTTGCTAATGTATTTTGAAGCAGGCATTCTATATATAGATAATATTGGCAAGGCATACTTTTAATGTCATGGGTGTGTATCAGGAAAGGGGATGTTGCTTTTGAAAAGCATTAGAAAACTTCTGATAGAGAATTATTGGCATTTTTCAAATGTAAATCCTTTTTCCATTTGCATATGTATACACTTACTACCGAGGAAAAGGATAGTTTATAAACTAGGTAGTGTTCATATTAAGATTATTTTTAAAACTGTTCATTGTCTGCATATGGGTTGTCTCTGTCATTAACTATCACTCTCAAATGTATTAAAATATGTTTTATTTAATAAGTTTCCCGTAAGGAAAAAAAAATACACAATGCATTTCTGAGACAGCTTGAAAAACAGACTCATTTCCCAGATGCTGAACATTTGTCATTTTGCAAAGGACAAATTTCTTAAGAGTGAGTACTGAACTTACGTGTCTACAAAGGGAGATTATTATTCACAAGCTGATCTGCATCTCTTTCGGCTATTCTATGTGATTTTCTGCTTTCTGTGATTATCTGGAGTTGAGTGCATCTCTACCTTCTGTAAACAGGGAAAGTACTGTTATTTCACATCTATATTTTTAAAGATCAAAAACACAATTAACAAGCAAGTATCAGCAGTATGTTACAACAGAAGGAAGACACATTCAAAATTATATTAAGTAGTTGGTGCCTAGCAAATGTAAAGCTTGCACCAAAAAACCTATTGACTAGGAGTTTGCACCAAGAATTTTCAGTTTTTGACCTTTGCCATAGCTAAGCATCAAGGTCTTATATCTTAAAAACCTTTTGAAGTCCATGAAAAACCTTCTGTTGATTTCAGCTGGATCAGGTCCACGTATGTACACTAGGGCCATGCAGCCTTTGTCAACAAAGAAGAGTGATGTGAAGTTGGTATCCCAGCTCTAGTTTTATCCCCCACCCCCCTTTTTTTAATCTTTTAATGTCCACAAGATCACAGGATATGAAGGTGGAGAACTGGGGGTGTTGAAAGGTAAGTGGACCCTTTAAACTTGAAAATAGAGTTCTGTTCCTTTCATCTCTGATTAAAAAGAATCATACATTCATTTTCATCCATCAAAAAGAATATCAGATATTTCCAGATTTGGGGAACAATCCCAGCCCAAAGTTTATATAAAAACTTTCATTGGCTTCAGTGAAGTGCATTTTTACCAATGTGTCTCTAGCCTGTCAAAGAAGTATGTTGTCCAAATTATGAAAACATATTAACGAATTGAAAAAATAACACAGGAAAATACATCTTTCACACACAGACACACACACAAAAAATAAGTGGTTTATTTTACCATGGACGCTGCATGTTTTTCTTCCCCCTACCTTGGTCTGTATCTTTCATCATCATCTTTTAAAACAGAAGTTACATGACTCCCTCTGCAAAGGCAATGAATCCCCTGGCAGGAGCTGAGATTACTAGAGGAAGATACGGCCCCAAAACTTGCATGAGAAGCAAAAGAAGAGAGAGTGTCTCAGAAGGGAGAAAGATGGGGAAAAGTGACCTCCAGTAGGCACACACAAGGGAAGACAATGCCGGACAGAGAATTTGTCTAGGAGTATATAGATTTTACTGGGACACAACTAATTCAAATTAGGGCTAGAAATAGGGAACTGCCCCGCACAGACACAAAGGGAGGGTTGTTTGTAAGTATTTTTTATTTCAGCTTTTTCTGAGCTGCTTTGAGTTTTACCTGGTTTAAAAAAGTTTATTCTTGTTTGTAATTCAATTAAAACGTGGTTTAAATATCCTTCTATCTTCATCCAGTTTCAAAACCTCAAAGAAAATTCACCACAGAGGTCTCAGTGATTTGTGCTCATGCCATATGCCTATCCAATGCAGGCAAATAAACATTGTTCTAGACCAGGGATGCTCAAGTGTACAGCTTGTGCAGGTAATTGTGATGATCTTTGGCTGGCTTCTTTTCACCTGGTCTTCATTCCGTTTTTTAATAAAAGTACCTTGGGAGGGTGAAGGCAGTTCACTTGTGTCGGGGTGTTGGTAGCGTGCTTCTCATTTTTGTCTTCCCTACAGACCATGCCCTATCACACTGATGGACTGTGAGAAAAGTGTGTCAGAGGAACAGGCTGCTTTGGCTTTCTGAGCAATTCCTGCTCTCTGAACATCACCCTGTTTGTTAAACTTGTAAAAGTTACCCTGGAGAGTTTTCAGCTGGAAATAAGTTCTGATGATGGCAGCCTGCTCTCTTGAGTCAATACCGTAACTTTCTTGCATGTATTCTGGATTAATTAGTGATCCCAATTCTTTGGGAAGAGCTTTGGATCTTGTAATAAGACAGTGTGAAGGAAACAATTGCATTGGAGAAGGTGTCTTCCTCGGGGATTGAGGTTAATGGTAAAGACTGGATGAGAATGTGTTCATTTAATCCAGTGTAAGCATAGTTCAACCTTCATTCCCATTCTTGGAATTTATAAGAATAGTTATGTTTTTCCTTTTTATCGGTTATTCTTTTGGGGAGTTATCTTCACATTGACTTATATTAAATAATGTGCGCTTTACACACATGAACATCTCATGAGATCTATGATGTATAGACCTATATCTATGATCTATAGGTCATAGATATAGGTCTATACATCATTTGCAGTTAATTGATAATGTTTTTTAATTGTTAATGATATCTTTGTACTACAGGAACATTCCAGTCAAGCCTCTGGGCTTTCTTTGGTCCTAGACACTATAAATCCATTTCTTAAACCCACGTGCTGTAAGGCTGTGGATTCATTGGGATTTTGTACATGGATGGACAAACACATAAGGCAGCAAATAGTTGAAAGCTGAGGAAGGAGAGAGAACAACAATAATAATGTATTCTAATACAGTGACTCAGTGATTTTTTTTATATAATTTATGTTCTTTTTTTATTGGAAGACGATTCAACAAGGTGTGTTTTTTATTTAATTAGATGATTATAATTCCTTTAGAAACAATTAAATCACATTACTGTGTAACTACAGCTAGACAATAATAAAGCACATCATTATCTGCCCCCATTTTTCTTAGTCATAAAGAGTTTATAATATGTTGACATTTGAGCCATAGCAATTTTGGGAAAGGAACTGGATGTAGCAGAACTTGAGGCTTTTTTCCCCATTTTGAAATGTCTTTCTATGAAACTTTTAATGGAAAGATCATGAGTTAGCCAAACTTTGGTCAGTCTGGATCTGCAATAGGTGGAAAGAACATTTAGGGTTAGACAAACTGACGGAAAGAGGTAAAAATCATCCAGTTAATGAGGTGTATGACTCTCCTCTTATAGTACGTCCTATCTGCTATGGGACACATTTGTCAGAACAAATAAGGAAAGAGGACATGGATTTCTTGGACTAGCAGCTTATTGTGGATTTTGAATAAAAGAATTGAATAAGCAGTGTGAAAGACAGTAGACTTCTGTTAAAT
Source organism: Oxyura jamaicensis (assembly GCF_011077185.1). NCBI lineage: Eukaryota > Metazoa > Chordata > Aves > Anseriformes > Anatidae > Oxyura > Oxyura jamaicensis. The sequence goes on from NC_048893.1 coordinate 129,256,492, forward strand.
TTTATGAATTTTCTGTCTAGTGGATCCAGAGTATAAATGCATTTGATGTTGCATGTGCAGCATATTAGCTCACCTTGTGAAAAATTTTAACTATAGAACAACACAGATACATTTGTGCACTGTACAGCACTGAAGCTGTAAAGTGGCAATTAAATGTTTAACAGCAACTAATTTCAAGCCTCCTCCTTCAAAACATGATTTTTCTTAAATAGAAAGAAGAGCAGCAATGTGGAGTAGACTTTAAGTAAAACAAAACCTCAGCCATTTTCCACATTGTAGAAAGAAATGAACAAATGAAGAAATGAGTTTTCTGAAGGATATACTGTCTGCTGTTGTTTTGGGATCAAAAGCATAACTCAGTTTTAAAGACTAAAGAGCTTTACAAAGGGATGTAGTGTAACTTCCTGTTTTTTCTTTAGCTGGAGGTCTTTCACATTTCTGAATTAAACTTATCAACTCTCCCATTTATCTAATCAGCAGTTTAATACAGATTTATTTTTTTTTCTGGAGTTTTCATTGCTGGCCTGAGTTTGATATCCCTACAGATGATGGTAATGTCTCTAGTGGTTTCAACTGAAATAATCTTAGACCAGTGCCAAATATGCTAGAAATATCTGATCAAAATCTGTAGATAAAAACAATAAAATTCCCATTATACTGTTTAAAGACAGTTAGCTTAGATTTGTTAAATACCATCTGGGCATCATCCTTTACAATTCAAGGTGGTAGTAAATGTTACTATGCCATTAGGATAAAGTAAAACTGAATTGCCAATTATTTGCCATGTAAAATACTTTGACTTCAAATTAAGATAATTTTTAGAAGCAATTCCTTCAAATCATAAGCAAAGGTAGAAACAATTTTTTGATGTAACCAGAGCTGAGTACCACTAAAGACAGTAAAGAAGTATTTTTTATTTTATTTTATTTATTTTTTATTTTTTTTTACAAAATGAGATATTGCCCAGTTACTGATTGTTACTCTGTATATCCAGGTGCCCCCAGGGATTCCATGGCATCCCTGTAAGCTTCATCAACAGGCATGGCTTATCCTCTTAATAATAGCAGCAGATGTCAAATTTTCATGCCCGTAAGATGCTTACTCATACCTAGTAGATCCATCTGTTATAGATCGAGCCTCAGTCAAGTTGTTCTCATCCATGACCTTCCCACTGAGAAAGCAAATCAAGTAGAGCTCCTCAGTCCAATGAAAAACAAACCTGAGTATTATCAACATATTTGTAGTACCACAACCCACTTCACTTCACTGTCTTTCTTAATTGCTTTGCACAGGTGAGAAGACTGGTAAGATGGAATGAGACAGGGATAGAATTCCTGGAGCATGCCAGAAATATCTGGGTCTTTCCAAAGATGAAACAACTGAAATATTTGATAGTTCTGCAAGAATAAATGATATAAGAAAGATAAACAAAAAAATGTTATACAAAACCTGCTGATAATTCAAGATGTTGATAACTGGTATTAACCTCAGTTGTAGATGTTTAAAATACGGACACACTTGTAGATGCTTAAACTCATAAAATATGGGCATTATCATGTTTTTCATTTGTGTCTGTTAGTGCGGATTGAACATATAAAAGAAAATCCTAGGCTTCAGAGCTTCAGTTATCCTTCCAGTGGAATTCTGTGAAAAAGTCTACAACCAATTGTTTACATTAACTGGGGCTTTAAAATACTGTAGCTTGGATAGGAACTTAGGCTGAGCTTTGGCACCTCTCATATTACAAGTCTTTCAATATCTACAACAGAAATTAAGCTGTCTTAATTTTAAACTCTTTCACCTGATGCCAGAAATGACTGAAATGCGATATACCTGTCAGGAAATGATTGCTCTGCATAGCAGCTATATCTCTGGTAACCAGACATGTGTCAATGACAAATGCTGCAGTCCTGCCTTGAAAAGAAATTTATTTATTTATTTATTTATTTATTTTATGGTATGTCTTCATTAGCTAGTTATCATACTGTATACTAGAAAACTGGCACATGAAAGGCTTTTTGTTTGTGGAAAGGTTTATCATATGGTGAGGCAACTTTCACAATTTTCAGTGGAAGATCTCTGTAGAAAGATCCAGTTAATATCCTTATAGCTCAGACTGTAAGAATAATTTTAGTGTCTTGTATCTTTTTCAAATAATAACACTTCATGTTGTTTTCCTCTCCCTCTCATCTGTTCTTCCTCCCACAGTCTAAGGTTGGTTGCAGGGTGGTCTAGAAGACAGTTGTATATGTTTCATATGGCATACAGTTCTTAACAAGCTGGAAAAAGCTCATAAGGAAACTGAAGAAGTGGCTTGTATCTATTGTAACATGCATTAAAAGTCTGGCTCTTTTGGCAGGAACATATTGTCAGCATTGCAGGATAGAAGGGCCCCGGCTAGGATCAAATGGAAAGGGAAAGACTCAAACTTCCCACCCTACTGTATGTTCCTTTACATGATGCCTGTTTTTCATCCATTGTCAACACAATGCCCTTGCAACCTTTGCTGTTCTGGGAGCCGCTGCAGTTCCTTAAAATAGGATGGGAGTAAAAATTCAGTCTGCAGACAAATATGAACAGGGTTTACAGGTCTGGGAGCTGAGGAGAGACAGCAGCATTGAACTAAAGTCAGGGGAAAGGGGTCACGGCTTCCCTTTTTGTTACATGATAAAATAAGGAGGACATTCATCATTTGATGTTATATGTGGTATCTGACCAGAATGCAACTGGCATCCACTAGTCTTTGTTACTGGCTTAATGTGGCGGTACTGGGGGTCGGCTTTCCAGAGAACTGAGAGCTGGGCTAGGGAGAAACAGGCTGAGGGCCAAACCAATAGGAGCAGTGGAGGGAAGAGTGTTAACTTGCATGGTGTGATAAGTTGTTGGATTGTGCTTTATAGATGAGATAATAAAGTTATAGGCTAATTAAACTGTACCCATTACATTTTGCCTGACTTCCTGTAATGTCTACAATCAAGGCAGATGTACGGAAAGACAGTAGCAATTAAAATATGTCTGGGAAATAAGACTTCTTCCTGAAATAATGCTGCTTTAACTGTTGTGGTAAAAACTTTTTATTTATTTTATTATTATTTTTGTGTGTGTGTGTGTGTGTGTGTGTGTGTGTGTGTGTGTCTGACACGTTTCTTTGAGGTAGTCCTTTCTGAGCGTATGTTAGCAATTTACTGTTTTTTTTTTTTTTTTTTTTTTTTTTTTTTTTGTTCTTGTTGTTTGTTTTGTTTTGGTTTGGTTCAGGTTGTTGAAGATAGACTGTGCTGTTTATGAGTCAAAGGGTCATTTTGATCTGGACACTTATTTAATTCCTCGGTGACCACAGAAACCTTTTGTAAATGTTTCTAGGAAATCGCAGGTCTGATGAAGTGTACTTCACTCACTGAGCCTAGACTTCTATAGAAAAAAGGAAAAAATCCCAAAAGAGCATTTTAAACAACTGCTAGAGCTACAAGGACTGTATGAGTTTTGACGCTTGTTATTTCTGGGAACTTTGCTGTGCACTTCAATAATAGACTGTATGAGTAGATCAGTGGAACTATTAATATATAATTGTAGGCAAATTTCAGATGGCATATTTAATCTGTATGATCATTATTTGTGCTGTTGTCTTTTTACTGCTGAGATTACAATTTTCTACATGGTTTTACAATATTGAAAGAACTTTGGACATTGAAACAATGTATGTATTTTGGGAATGATGTGTATTGAGCCTATTGCCTTTCACTGATTAAAAAGGAGAAATTTCATAATATATCAAGATAACTAGAAGAGGATAGGGGATATTTGTCACTTTATTCTGTTGAGAAAGGCACTGTATGGTATTTACTTATTTTTCTGTTAAATGGAAATGAAAATATACTTATCCATCAGCTTGTGGTGGATATGGCTGCTACTGCATATTTGAAATATCTAGTATTTTGGAAACTAATAAGAAGAGAAAGGAAATAAATTCCTGAAATGTATCATGTTAATTCATGCTATTATATCAGAAATAATTGGTACCTTAGGTACAAGAATGTGAGCATAAAATTTGTTGTTACCTGATATTTGAGTCATAATAAAATGGGTACCAGAGAGCTGTTACTTTTGATAAGAGCAGATGTGTTCACGTATTTTTGCCGAAGATACAAGCATACTATTTAATGATGTCCCTCCCATAGATACCAGAACAGAATAAGAGAAAATACAAGAAAATATCATATGACCAGTATGTAGTATAATGAATTCAGCAGTTTTATAATTAGAAATGACTCCACCACAATGCAAGCTTCATGGAGTATCCCATGTTCGTATAGTTTATAGTTAAACTATTTATAATAAACATGATGATCTAAAAATATGGGGTTGTTTACCCTATCATTTATTCTTAGTTTCTTAAGGGCATGAGACATCAGAACCCTAAGCTTGTTGCAGGTCCAGAAAGGGATGTTTCCCTGAATGGTCATGAAAAAAGATGACTTATCTAGTCTAGTAGGAAGGACTGAAATGAAATACTTCTCTTGTATGTTTGTGGGAGGTGTTGAAAAATTCTGAAGTGCTTCTACACATTAATACTTCAATGTGAATCAGAGTATGCATTTGGAGTGAGTCTCCTGAGCTACATGATCATCTTTTTTCACACCATAGACCAACCTCAGAGGTCATGCAGTAGATTCCTTCTGGATGAACATACCTGGAAGAAGTGATCCAGGGGGACCTAATTTACTTTAGCAGTTAATGGACATTGAGTTCATGGGACCAGACAAGTATGAAAGGAAAGGGAAGTTGGCATGCATATAGTGCAAGCATTAGATCTGTCAACATTGGTTGTTTTGCTCAATAGATGTGCTCCTGTGCTTCACACTACTTCCTAGTGTGGAGACGCCCTGGGGTATTTGTAGCTGATTCTAGAATGATTGGCTGGTAGGCAGTGCAGGCGAACACAGCCTGTGGTAAGTGTAGCACCTCACATACTGTTGGGAATCACCCAACTACCCAATAGTCTTATAATTACACAGAAAGTCACATGGACTGTCATTTTTTAGTTATATAGTCAGATAAGTTAGCATACATTTCTGAAATCTGGAATATTACTGTCTTTTTTGGTAAATCATGTTTTCTCAAATACACTTTAAAAAATCATGTCCACACTTATATTGTGTTTTGTAAAAGTAAATATTTTTTGGAATGTTTTTTGTTCCTTCTGATGCTAATTTCCCGGTGGGCTACCTTTGTGTCATTATTTTTGAGCCAGCATATACTATTATCATCTTGTTATTTAATTTGCATAGCAAAATCTACTTTATGGCATGAGCAAAAAAGCACATTAAGAAACACTTTGGAACAGTGAGGGTTTTGAAATTGAGCCTAGAAGCAAAGAGTCAACAAGAAATCTTTTACTTTCATATTCATGCTATTAGATTAGATTTTGTTCCCTTCAACTGGATTACTTAATCCCAATAAATGTGTGCAGGGTTTGGCCCCAGGTATATGCATTACTGTGAGATGCTGAATTTACTTATAGTATCTTAGTGTAATTGTCTTTAATTCCTCATGTTGCTTAGTGAAATGAAGTTTATTTAGGTCTGGTTTCTTTTATAGACTGATAGAAACTTCTGCTACATAGAATAAAACTCAGTTGAGATCAGTTTTAGAAGTGGTAACACTGAAGTCTGTGAAACCACAAGAAGGCAGTCATAACTCACAAGTGCAATGGAGACACCAGGATTCCTGTGGCTCGTTTGTTTTTACAGCTTGTGTTTATCTAGTAGTTTTTCCATCCATTTGAGAAGGCACTACTGTAAAAAGAGAAAAGGTGTTGCGTACTGGAGATGCAATGTTAATCAAAGCTATGCATAGTCTATATTTTCAAAACTACTGATCTCTTGTTGTTTCATTGGTAATGACCTTTGGATTTTTGGTCACTGTCTTTCTAGGAACCTACTCATGATGACAGCTTTATAAGGAATACTGGTGTGTATCACAATTTAGGTGGTGGTTGCTGATTTTACTTGATTGTTTTTCATAATTACTCCGATCTTTATCTTTTTTTTTTATTTTTTTCTCTGTGTTTTCCTTTTGTTGCATGTGAAGTTGTGGCTTTACATATTTCAGTGTAAACTTCAATGAGGACAGTCTGTAATAGAAATGAAGGCTGAAGATGACTTTTCACAAACTGTTTGGGAAATAATCAATGCAAGGTTTAGGTCAATACAATTCTGTTCATACCCACCCATCCATAGCAGGAGCCTACCATATCATTGTGATCAGAGCTAGTGCATTACAGGTGATGGTGGCATAAGTGTAAATCCAAAAGAAAATCGAAGACTTTCTAAAAATAATAGCACTACTGATACTTTGATTAAATTATTTGTGATATGCATTTGCTGGTGTTAATGCAGATGTTTAAAATTAGACTGCAGTGTTAGTCAAGCTGTTTTCCATAATTTAATTTTAGTTTCTATTTACAAACTGTAGTTATGTCACCAGAATCAACTGTTAAGAGCAGATCAGTTTTGTAACTGTTTCTTACATTCAGTCACATCTTTAACTTTATCACTTTGGGTTAACCAGTAATCAACATTTACTTTTCTACAGTATAAGTCTGTGGTATAGAAATGGATTCTGCTGAGGAGGATGTACATTTTGTTTGTCTGTGAGGGACCATGGCGACTGGTTACAGTAACAGAAGGCCTGCATATATTTGTTCCAAAATGCGTTCTTCTGTTTTTCATTTTCAGAATATTGTCACTTAGCTTATATATATATATATTTTTTAAAAAAGTTAAATCTTTTGTATTTACTCATAGGATCACAGAGGAAATATATGTACATAGTTAAGGTTAACTCTCTATTTCTACACAAGTTTTTGTATAAAACACTCACTATAAAGTTATCCAGGTGCCTGCCTGATGGGTAGGTAATACATTAAAAGATGACTAATACCTACTAAATAGTGTTTGTTTTCTTCTTTCATGTTAGAGTCCTATTAAGTAGCTTTTTTTTTTTTTTTTGGTGTTGTTCTGGTGTGGGTGTTATGCTTTGCTATTTTGCCAGTTTTGGATGATCATTATTTGGTTTTACTGTTGAAATTTTGGTTTTCACTTTTGTTAACGAGATCAAAGTCTAAGGAACATTCTTTCTGCATCAGGGAAAAATTAAGGTCATTATAGAGCCCAACCTGCAGTCTCTTGCTTTCAGCCACAGCAAGGAGCAGCTGCCTCTTGGGGCCAGGGAGCCAGGGCCTGAGGGTGATCCCAGCACAGGCCATGCCTTCTCTGAGGGGAACCCCCCAGGGCCTGCACAGGACAGGCAGAGAAGGGTGCTGGTGACAGGGTCTGTTGAGCTGGGGACAGGGGCAGGCAGGGGCAGAAGGAGCCCACGATGGAGAGTGGGTGGCTGTGCACAAACTTCAGCATGGGGACCCAAGCCCAGCTGGGTCAGAGCCAGAGGCAGAGCCACACAGAGCCAGAGGCAAGCTACAGTGTACATCCAGGAGGCGCAACCGACACTGGTGTGAGGCAGGGCAGAGACCTGCACAGCTACAGCTTAGCTCAGGCAAGGACTGATGGCCCCAGCCTGGCTGAACTGGGGTTTCTGGGTGGTGGGTCAGGGCAGAGCAGTTAAGGCCTATTCATGTCCTCAGGGCCTTGACACTTGGCACACAACATCCCTAACATGTAACAAGGGGGAATATACCAGCTAAATTCTATGGAGCAATCAAAACTAAGCTGATACTTAAGGATTTTCAAAAAAACAACAGTAAATAAAATTGAAGATACTGCAAAAATTATGCGAAGACCCCTTCTGAATGTTCAGCATTCTTGTCCTTACACTTCAAAATGGTGTAAGCAGAAGTAGAAAAAAATACAGAGAATATCAAAAAGATGATGGAATAAACATATGGAATGAGCTACTAGTTGCTCATGCACTTCATACACTTTTGTTTCAGTAACTTTTTTTTTTGTTTGTTTGTTTTTTTCCACTCGAATATAAGACATTGTGCTATCTGGAAATTGGTTAGGTTCTCTGTGACTATAAAATACTTAGGAATGATCTGTTAGGGTACATGATGAAAGCTTGTCTGCACACCCACAAAGGAGCTCAGAGAGGCAATGGCAGGTGGGGGACCCCAAATCACACCCTGCCTAGCTACTCCCAGACCTATCACAGGAGCCATCAGCCCATCAAATGCCCATCCCCACTAGGTCATGGGAGGAGGAGAGAGTCTCAAAGGCAGATGGGAACCCAGGTTAAGGACTTGGAGAGATGGCTTTTTTGGAGCCTCCAAGGTCTGTCTCAGGAGAACCTCAGCCCCCATGTCCAAGCATGAGACCCATCAAGATTCATCAATGCCAGAGCACCTTTAGGACTGAGGGGGGCTGATGCCTGGGGTATGGGACACATTAAGGGATGCAGGGGAAAAACGTTTCAGGATTGAATAAGACTTACTGTGGGGAAGCAGAAGGATAAGGGGATAAAAAGGGCTGGATGTGTGTAAAGAAGTGATAAGCTTGTCTGTTCATGCCCTGCTCATGGTCAGCACAGGCTCTCCTAGTTTTTCATTAAATTACTTAACTCTTCCTGGGTAAGAGAGTCTGTTCTGTGCATGCATGTGCGTATGCCGGTCCAAGTGAAGTCATAACATAGGGCTGAGGTCCCATGTGTCTGTGCTGCCAGCGACTGGAATGAATGCAGGTCTGGGTGCCAGCAGCTGGGCTGGAACTGTGGGCTGGAGTGCCTGTGTGCTGAGAGATAGCAGGTAGAGAGAGCTGAGTGAGTGATGCCACGTTCCAGCCCCAGAGAGGGACCTTGGGTTACAGAGCCTGTTTGTCTGTGGAGCCAGAGGCTGGACAGAGCCCTGGTGTGCAGGTGTGTGAGTGCTTGTGAAGAGCAAGCTGGACGAGCTGGTGGGTAGGTGAAGTTGCCTGGTGTAAATGTGCCTCCCTAGGGGTGAGAGCACAAGAGAGCTGACTAAAGGGGACCAGGAGAGTCCTGGCCATCTCTGGGTGGGTCATACCAAGTCTCTAAGAGCAAGACCAAAGGATTTGGCTGCTGGGCATAGTGGGAGTCACAGTCTGCTCTGTGTGTATTTGCTTGTATGCATGTGAGATGGACCATGCCAGCAACTGAAGTGGGGCTGTGGCTTGGGGTCTCATTTGTCCAGGTGCCAGGAACTGTGAAGACTGGTATCCATGGGTAGCTACTGGGCAGAACAAGTGTCTGATCCCTCTTGGGATCCATGTGGCAGGTGTGTGTGTATATAATTGCAGTATCATAGAATGGCTTGGGTTGGAAGGGACTTTAATGATCATTCAGTTCCAAGCCCCCTGCCATGGTCAGGTACGCCTCCCACTAGATCAGGTTACCCCAGGCCTCATCTAACCTGGTCTTGAACACTTCCAGGGATGGGGCATCCACAATTTCAGACAACCTGTTTCAGTGCCTCGCCACCCTCTGAGTGAAGAATTTCCTCCTAACATTGCAATATAAATCTCCCCTCTTTTAGTTTAACACCATCCTCCCTTGCCCTATCATTATCTGCCCAAGCAAAAAGTTGCTCTCAATCTTTTTATAAGCACCCTTTAAGTATTGAAAAGGTGTGATGAGGAGCCTTTTCTTCTTCAGGCTTTCCCAGAGCCTTTTCTTCATCAGGCTGAACATCCCCAGCTCTCTCAGCCATTCTTCCCAGGAGAGGTGCTGCAGTGCTTTGATCAGCTTTGTGGCCCTCTGGACCCATTCTAACAGATCAACATCCTCCTTGTGCTGGGGGCCCCCATACCTGGATGCAGGACTCCAACTATGGCCTCACAAGGGTAGAGAAGATGGGGACAATCACCTCCTTCAACCTTCTGGCCACACCTCTCTTGATGTAGCCCAGGATGCAGTTGGCCTTCTGGGCTGCAAGCACATGCTGCTGGCTCGTGTCAAGCTTTTCATCCACCAGAACCCCCAAGTCCTCTGCAGGGCTGCTCTCAAGGAGTTCTTCTCCCAGTCTGTACTCATATCTGGGATTGCCCTGACCCAGATGCAGCACCTTGCACTTGGGCTTGTTAAACCTTATTAGGTTCATATGGGCCCACATCCTACTCAGCCAGAGGAGGGAACAAGATGAGTCCATTAATACTGTCCATGTTGATGTGAGTGCTCTGTCCAACTTACAATCAAATGTGAATGCCTGCTGTAGGATCCTCAAATAGTCTGAATATTGTTCAGGTTTGGAAGTGCTTGCCTTTTTTACCTGAAGCTTTGTAGCTAGAGTTGTCACATGGCTTAATATAGCTTAGAGGTGATGAAAGCCTAACTAACCAAAGTCTGATCATTTTAGTAACTCCTGTAGATGCAAACACCATGCCTGTTTATCTAAGTGCGAGAAATGGTCCTGCTCAGTAACATTCACCTAATGATTTTTTGATTCTTGCTTTATACAATTTCATTTCTTATTAGAGCTATTATAAAGCAACAGAAATTCCTTACAAAGAATTTAGTTTTTCCTTAAGACATAATTTATAGTGAAATAAGAAACTTTATAAAGGAACAAAATTTATGCATTTGTTTATATGTCATAGGCTCATAGAACCTATCTTCCCTGGATTGAAGCCAGGGAACCAAAAATTTCTGGGATTTTTTTTTTTTTTTTTTTTTTGTTATGGATGGTATCATCTAATACTAATCCTTTTCTCTCCATGGCTTCTCCAGTGGATGATCTTCAAGCTTGACTTACAGTGGAAAAAGACTTAGAAGTGAAGACACTAAAAATATATTTACATAAATTTTCCTTTAAGCAGAAGTGTTGCTTCCTAGAAGCAGACCTCATCGTTGGACTGTATGACCTTGCTCATTCACTTATTTCTACAGAGTGGTTCAGTTTCTCTGGCCAGGTTTCAATCTCACCTCTAACATATTGTTAAAAAGTAATTTCAAAGGGCATAAGTGCTTAAATTTGCTCTTGCTTGGTGACTTTTGTGGCAAGTGTTCTAGCTGTCACATAAGAGAGTATCCTTTTTTCATTTTTTCATCCATGATTTCAAATAAAAACATGAGCCAGTTATTTATATGCAAAAGGGTAACTAAAATACCAGAGCCCAGGAGAGGTGTGTGGGACTGTGGTTCCCCTTTTCATATATCTGCTTCAAGTTCTTGTTTGTACTCAGGAGAAAGGCTTTGAGAAACATTTTCTTTGGCATTTCCTATCTGCTGGGTTTAGTATCTCTCCCCGCTAAGTGTACAGGCTTTTTCTGAATTTCATTCCTAGGTGCATGCTTTGGCATTTGGAAAACGAAAAGCCTAATCTGAATTTGTTAATTCCATTCTGCACCCTCATTCCACACATTAGAGTTGAACCTAGGATCGATCACAGCACTGCCACAGATAAGTCCCTATATTCATTTGTGTCTTAGTGAGCATGTAGGCAGGAGATTTAAGTCAGGCAGAGTATAAGAGATGTTTTAACATAACACGTAACATCATGCTGTTGAGTTTTTAAAAGGTTAAGGAAAATGTTGGGAACCTGTCTCTTTAATTTCATCACTGCAACATCTATTGATTTCTCTGCTGAAGTGCTCTGTTTCATGGCAGTGGGAAACTGTCATTTGAGGGGCTTATTTTTTTTGCTTTTTTTTTTTTGTCATTTTGAAAGAATTAGGAACATCATCAGAAGTCACTTCTGAGTGATGGCAGTTTCACTCAAAAGTGCACTGAAGATTGGGCAGAGAAGTAAGGTCTTCCAAAACTGATAGCAGGGATACAGGTATTGTCACAGCAGATTAAATGGCTACTTAACTTATCACAACTGATCTCCGACACTTCAAAAGAAAGGTTATATCTCCTAACAGAGAATTGTGGACGAAGATGCAAATTAAGGAAATTCTTTCTCTCTGTCTCTCCCCCTCAAAAGGCTAGTTTTGAGTTGCTTGTGAAGGTTATTAAATTTCTTCCCCCGGGCAGACTGTAGATAGATGAAGATTGATTCTTCATTGTTCCTTTACATGTAATTTTATCTTCAAGACTGCACAAATTTACTTGTTTCAAGGCATGAGAGGACACAGAATAGAGAGGTTTCTATTTTAACTGTTCAGGTCCAAGGAAATTTGTTGTTTACCAGAGGAAAGCAAGCATGTGCATATACTTGCCTGAAATGAAACCCAATAAAGCTGATTAGAGATACCAATTAATCAGTGACATTGCAAGTAGAATCATAGAATCAATTAGGTAGGAAAAGACCCTAAAGATCATCAAGTCCAATCACCAACCTGGCCTAGTGAGTCCCATCACTAAACCAGGTCCCTTAAAGTAATGTCCACACATCTCTTAAAAACCTTCAGGGATGGCAACTAAAGGTCTCTGTTCACTTCCTTAAGCGGCTTGATCATGCACTCCATGAAGTGCTTACTAATGTCCAGTTTAAGCCATCCCTGGCAGAACTTTCCTTGCATCCTAGTGCTTTTCACTTGAGAACAACGACTGACAACCTTGCTACAACCTCCTTTCAGGTAGTTGTATAGAGCTATGAGGTCCCCGCTCAGCCTCCTCTTCTCCAGGATAGACAACCTAAGTTCCCCCAGCTGCTCCTCGTACGTCTTCTTTTCTAGTCGCTTCAGCAGCTTTGTCACTCTTTTCTGAGCATGTTCCAGCACCTTAGTATCCTTCTTGTAGTGAGGGCCCCAGACGGAACATAGTACTCGAAGTGTGGCTTCACAATCGCTTTCCTGGTCCCGCTGGCCATGCTATTTCTGATGTAGGCCAGGATGCCATTGATGTTCTTGGCCATCTGAGCACGCTTCTGGCTGTCAGCCAGAACCCCAAGGTCCTTTTCTGCTGTGCAACTTCCCTGCTGCTCTTCTCCAAGCCCAGCTTGCCCAGTTGAGCACAGCTTCTTCTCTTCTTTACTGTCCAAAGGTGGTCCTGAGAGTACATTGGTGGAAGGCTTATAGACAGAAAAAGTGGTTTTTAACTCTTGCCCAAAGACATTTCTGCATGATCGTGTTAAGTCACAACAAAACTCTAATTGGCATAAGTCAGGTCAGGACTGGGTCGAAGAAAAACAGATGTGAGGTAACTGAGGATGTAATGTAGGAGGATGTAAAATGCTCCAGATAAAACACAAGATTTCTGATGTTTTGAAATTACAGTTTCTGCCATGTAGATTGGATTAAAAACAGAAAAAAAAAGTCACAGATGAACATTTTTTAACTTAGATTAACCATTTGCTAAGATGGAGAATAGAGAAATGTTCATTTAGTATTCCAACTTCCTCTGATTGTTCAACGCAAGCCTGTAGAATTTGCCTTCACCTTGTACAGTGAAAGATCATTGATATCATGTTAGTTTGTATGAAATTGAAGTTGCTAATCAGTACTTTTATGTTTTGCTAAACTTACTTTTTAATTCAAGTTATAATAGTTTTCAGTGGAAAAATGAAAACACTAATAGAAATTAAACATTATGAAGAAGGAGAGCCACACATCTGGACATTTACTGCATTACTGTCTCAAGTAACAGATATAATTCAAAAGCAGGAGTGCTTTTTCTAGTTCAGTAAAAGGCAGCAGCATAACTGAAATAAAGTGTTGAGCTGCTACTAATCTGTTATTGCAATCAGCTACCTCTGTCACATTTTATATGAAGAAGAAAGGGGGGATAAATTGGAAATAGCACATAAAATATTGTTTTAACATTACTGTTGGCTAGATCTGTTAATGGAGATAATAAATCCTCATATGGCACTGAGGATAATACTAAAGTATTCCCACTAGCATATGTTATTTATGTCTGTTCTAAAGTTTTATTTCTTCTATTTATGTGTCTCTATTTGAAGGGGTTGGACCTGACATGTTGCTCATAGCTAGCTATTCTTATGCTAACAAATCTCAATCTTAGCTAAATTCCACAGTAATGTCAGATAAAAGTGGTATTATAAAATCAAGTAATGATTGCATAGTAACCTGCTGGGAAGATAAAACAAATGTTCATAAAACATTGGCATTGAATTGTATGAACCAAAATTTTAAAATTGCTCCTAAGTGAGTTTAGAAGTGGAAAGCAGTAGATATGTCTATATATATATTATCCCCAGAGATGCTTAGTTAATAGAGGAATGGAAATTTTTAGCATTACAGCTCATATGAAAAAGCATGTCATATATAGAGGTTTTCTAAAACTCAGTTTGAAAGTAGAAGTGAAAACAGAAGTATAATTTGCATTGGTTTGGTTCTTAAAGTACGAGAGTTAATATGCAAGTTTGTTTTGTTTCTATTCCTGAATTTTGCAATGTGCCTGATCCAAATTTGTGTTTCTGACTTCTCACCAAATTCAGAATATGCTTAGTGTTCAAAATGCAGAAGACACTGCTTTATCTTGTATGGCTGAAACACCCATTTTTGTAGCCTAGTTACCTCTAGTTACCTTTTCCTTTTTATTTTTATTTTTTATTTTTTTTTCTGCTAACCAAAGCTTAGAGAAAAATTTGGAAGGTGATTCTGAATTGCCCTTGGAAATGATTCACCATTGGTATATTTTGGGAATTAAGTGGGTGGTGCAAGAAAGGTGTCCTCAGTTAGATGACTGATCTAACTGTTTGTTTATTCCAATGATCTCCAGGTAGAGACAGAGACAGACACTGATCTCTCAGGGTAGAAGAGGTCTCTCTGCTCTCTGATCTTTTTTTTTTTTTTTTTTAATTATTATTTATTCTTTTTTTTTTTTTTTCTGTGTCTGTATGATTTAATTCAGTTGGTCCAGCAATTAACAGATGTGTGTGCTTAGCTTAAAGCACAAGCAGCAGTGATATCCTGTTCATATCATTAGAATCACTTGTGCTTAGTTAAAAACAGGTTTCTGTTCTTTGCTCTATAAGGGCATTTTCCACAAACTATTGGATAGGGCCATGTAAATCAAAATCCATGCTGTTTTTACTTCCTGTGCTTTCTGGTCCTTTTGGTGTACAGAGTCTTGCATAAAAATGCATACCGGTTCTTTTTTTCTATTTTTTTTTGTGCTGGGGTCAAGCTCCTGGAACAGCTGGAAAGATTTTTGGAATGACTTGAACAACCCTGGGAGCTTGTGTGAAGGCATAGATAGCTATATGTGTATTAAGACATGCACAAACACGATCTCCCCAAACATTAGCTAAGACAAAGCCACCTCCAAACTATAAGCTTCATCACCATGGCAGCATGCCAGTGTATTCAAGCTCATATGCCTTGCTGAGAGCAAAACTGCTGTGCTCAGAGACTGGTCTAGTTTGCTTGAGTACAGTGCATGCTAATGCATCTCTTCCTGCCTCTGGATTATAGTTGTTGAATATCCAGAGAATAACTTTGTCTTGTGTTTAGAAGCATACAGATAAAAGTTATATATTCATAGTTTCCCGTAATTTTCTCTTTTGTAATTTTTTCTCTCCTATGTTTGACCCTTTAGAATCTGCTGTAGTAGAACAGCAGGTTACTCATGCCACTTTCATATATGTCTTTCTATTTTCATCATATTCCCATTTCGTTTAGCTTAAAAAAAATATTTTGCATGTGATACTATATTAGTTGTCTTGCTGCAGTCAAGATAAAGGCGAGCTACAGTGTTTCCTGCTCTGGGAAATGTGTTGTCAAAAATTTAAACCAAAGCTGACATGGTTGACTTTTGGTAAACTTATGTCCCATTTAATCAAATTTTCTATTCACTTCAAGGCTTTTCATTATCTTTCCTTGTTAATTTATTTTAAATATTGTGTAATATTTAAATGCAATTAATGGGCTTTCAGTTCATGAATCACTACTCATCCATAACAATTTCTTAAATACAAAGGTTACCTTTGTTTTCTTCCTGGTAAATCTAGATAGGAAGTGTTAGGAAAGGTAGACTGAAAGGAGGCTTCAATCAGTTCTCCACCAGTCTTGCTCGATGAAATGTTTTCCTAGCTCTTCCTAGATCACTTAACAGTTGCCTGAGCCTTTTACTTAACACAAGGGAGTTGGAGTCAGGATTTTTACTAATGTTGTGAAACAACATCAGTCTCTAAAGAGAACTGTAGGGTGAATTCTGTTTGAACATACTAGGATGATCACATCTATTCTTAAAAAAAATAATAATATTCATATAGTTTATATTTGTTTTTCAGAACAACGGGTCACTTGCTTGGTGCCAGAATCATAAACAGTGTTCAAAGGTATGCTTTTTTTTTGTTTGTTTGTTTGTTTTTTTTCCCCTGTCTCATTTATAAAGTTATCTTGTTGCTCTCATACTGTCTGTAAATGAAACGCTTTTCATCTTAACCTGTTTTCAGAAGCACCTATTTATATTTTATTTGGAAATCTCAACCTCTGATGAAACGTACAAAATTAAAACCAGGTGATTTACTCTTTCAGGACAAAGGAATCATGTCTGAGGATAAGCATTAAGTGTAGTTAAACCAGTATAATTCTGCTGTTATCTGCAAATTTAAACCACTTGAAATCTGATGTATCATTTCTGTTTCAGTGTTTTTGAACATGAGAGTAAAATTGTCAATCACTCCAAAATATTCACTCGATATCACTGAGGTATGCCAACATTCAACTTTTCTTTCAGTTTGAGTATTTTATTTTTAGCATGATACTGAATTTCTTTGAGGTGACTCTTCATACAAATCGCAATGGCTTCACTGATGCCCTAACCTATCCTGGCACTTTAACCTGGAAAGCTTAGAGGGTAGGTGAGGGAGGGTGAGGAGTTAGTCAACTAATAGTGCAAGAGCTTTTCTATGGTGTCTACATAGATGCAGCAATGATTTGGGAGCTCTTCTGGATTGGAGTGGAATTACACATTCTAGGAAATGACTGCTCATAAATGTAATGGAAGATGAGATGCATGTATTCATTGACTTGGAAATTTACCTGAAAATGGTGAAGAGCTTTCTCTAGTATTTTTGCCCCTCTTCTGAAAATGTATTTCTACAATAATTTAGGCTTTTTATCTAATAATTATTCTGTGAAGGGTGTATTTCAAGTGGGATTAAAACTGAGTAGCATTATAGCGTATTTTTTTCTTAATGTAATCTATGTAAATACTGATGCTAACTCCTGATTTTTAACATGACAATTTCTTCTTTACATTTAAGAAGTGAGATTACTGATTCACTGATAAGTGAATCTAGCTTCCATTGAAGTGAGTGGGATTGGAAAAGGACCGATTTATTATTGACTGTTCCATCGCAGGAAAACAAAACAGAGCTGACCAATTTTGCCAGTATAGCAGAATCGGTAAAATAAGAGAGTGGAATGATTCCTATTAGTTCTGCGACACTTCTAAGAATTGTGCTTCTGCAATGAAATCATATTGTTCTTGATGAAGGGGTGCCAAGAATTTGTTTCATCATAACTGAATTGCCTTTTAAGGAAAGTGGTCTTGACCCATACTGTTGTATTTTTTTTTTTTTTTTTTTCTATTTGCTTATCAAGGCTGCCATGATATTTAATCTGAAAGATTTTTCAGTGGTTTGTGCCTGCCTAACAAGGAACGAGTCATACAGGAAAAGTTGTCCAGCTTTTAAAGTAAGGCAGAAATTATATGAACATTTCTCTGAGTCACTCCCAAATTTGTAGAATCCACATGAAATGGATAAAAGGGTATTATGATTTTAAGGGTTACCTTTATTAGTCACTTAAAATCAGTGTGTGAATGATACAAATTAGTATTATTTTATAACACAAAATGTAATGAATCTTTAAGTTTTAAAATACTTAAGGTAACAGGACTATGAAGTATATGTTATGTTTTCCTTCTGAGAAAGGTAGTACATTTTGCTTAAGTAAGCAGCTTTGCCTTGAAAAAAAGAAACAAATATAAACTTAGTCAAAATGTTAGCAGAGCTGAACATTAGCAGAACTAAGGAAAATATGTTTAAGGTAAGATTTGATCTTGCATGTTCTGCAACGCAAAATAAAAAAATTGTGTTACATAACTGAAACTTTCAAAGACATGTAGAAGATGGAGTTAACCTTCTAAAAATGCAAATTCCTTTAATTGCTTCTCAGCATGTCAGTGAAAAGATTTTATGTGATTGTGATTTTGCTAAATATCTCAGATGATGTTTTTTAAAAGGATTCTCAGAGTGTCCACCCTTATTTTGTGCTGGTGGTGTTTAGTGACACCATTTTTTAAGATGATTTGTGGTAAGGTGCAGGTGACAGCAGACATCCAGTTATTTTGTTATCGGGGGACTCTGAAACACAGAAGCACTGCTTGCTTGCACAAGTATTTGCATATAGCTGCTACAACACTAAAAGATGATGTAGTTAATTTAGTAACTTTTCAATTATTTTATTCTTTATTGAAAATATTTTTAAGATAAAAAAGTGCAGTGTAATCCATCTTTTTACTTGTAACATAACCAACCACAATTTTTTTAGAAACTTTTTTTTCATTCCAAGAACAAATGATATAGCCTGTAGAAGTAGAATTCCTGGAAGAAAACTATTATCATAAAACATCCAGTAGAGGGCTTTTGCATGTGCTTTTTCCTCATTGCAGACACCTTTGATATGTGTTTTGGCTTCAGTTTGCCTAGACCTGAACTGGCAAAAAGCTGTTCCAAATCTTTCTCCATTATTCTCTATGAGAAAGACATACAATTCTTTGGAAATTTTGTGGACATGCTTATGTACATAGAACAACTGGGAAAAATATTGGAATACTAGCGTACTACGCAAATGATTTTTTTGTCATGGAATTCTGTGGCCTTTATATTTAAGGACACTTCTGGAGTAGCAGATTGCTATTGATAAGGTATTATTCAAGTTCATTTTGTCAGTGAAGTACCTTTAAAGTTATTTCAAGCAATGATATCATTGCCTTCTAATGTAAGTGTAGTCAACCATTATTTTGAAGATGAATACCTTTGAGAGCTACTAATTCAAAGAGATGTAGATCTAATGAACTAAAATGGTTGTTGCTCTCACAGGAAGAGTTGTAGATTGCTAACTACATCCCAACAGGCTATTTATTTTTGTTATTTTAATGGAGCAAGTCACAAAAGCATGACTTTGAACACCAGAATATGCACCAATGATTTTATATGCAATTTAATTTAATACGATCTCTACACTGGTCTATTTTACAAGGTAAAACTCAAGAGAGCTCTTGGATGCATGCCCTGTTTTGACATGAGATAGGTAATTTCAAAAAGCTAAATATATTCTTTTATAATTAGGACTATTATATGTTCATTAAATAAATTGCCATTTTTGGTTGCAGTAGTTGATTTATTCCCTGTCATCATGCACTCCTGCATCTTTGCTTATACGGACTTAAGTGGAAGACTGAGGGCTTTCTTGGGATCTTACCAATTGCCCAGTTGGCTTCTACTGCTAATATGAGTATTGAGGTAAACATGAAGACTTGGCCTTTGCACTGTAGTGAGTGAAGTTTGTCATGAACTCATTTGGAAATAAACTTGAAATCATAGTTATTTTGTCTAACTTTGTTTGCAATTCTATTGCTTTGTTTGATCATATGGCCTTCAAATTATTACATAGTTTTGTCTTTCTCTTTTATCATGTTTTACTCTTTTTTATTCTGCTCACTCACTCATCTCACTGAAACTTTATGGTGGGTGTTTTTTTTTTTTTTTTTTTTAATCACATTTGGTCATGTGGTCTCAAATGAATAAGAGTTGTGGGTTTTGGTTGTTTTTCTTGAAATTGTATGGAAAAATATATATATTTTTAAAGTCCTTTAGTTACCGTATATACAAACCAAAAAATACACTTTGGAGTTGAAGTTTATGTTAAGGTTTACACATTTTTCTACAGCTTTATTTGGAAGGAAAGTGTTTGGTATGGTTCGTTAAAATTAAAACAGAATTAAAATAATGCTTGAGACAAATATCCACATGCTCTGTTTGTACATTGATAAATCAGTGAATATTAATCCAGTATCTATCAGGTCATGAAACTGTGTTGTTTGTTTTTTTTTTGTTGTTGTTGTTTTAATCTCTTAGTACCTAATTTAATAACAAATACTTTAAGCATGAAGGTCAGTCTTGAAAACGTAATGTGGATATCAGAGCTTTTGGATTGCTATTGCATAGTATATAACTTGCTTTATGTTCTGAGGTTCCGTTCAGATGTTATAGTGCATATTAAAATTTGTGATTTCTTATACTTCACTTTGTTCACTGGTAGATTACCGGCAGTCTGTCAGACTTGCTGAGTATTGTGAAGATGGGCTTATTAGCAACATCATTAGAAACTGGAACTGCAAAGTGGAGAGTCCAAGCGAAAGCAAAATGGACTGGGCTGGGCTGGGCTTGATATGTCTTTACACACATTCATTGGATCAGAATATGTATTTCTGTCATCTCCACTCATTTTGGGACACCACATGGATAAAAAGCTTGTTTAGGAAGAGAATGAGACAAGTAGACATGCCTTTCTTTTCTTCCACATGCACAACTAGATAAAAATCCAGCTCCTGGTGCCAACAGCTGGTTTAGCAGAGAAATGCAAAGCTGAGCAGAAGCTCTGTTAAGTCTAGTGTCTGGTCAGGTGAAGTCAGCTACAACTGGAATCTGGTAGGTTAGTATACCTATGCAAATTGGACTTGAGTGTTGCATTGTAGCAGAATGCTTAAGTTTCATATTGCAATTAAAAATGTTTTCATGGCTGTTATCACACACGCACACACACACACACACAAAAAACACAACCAAAAAAAAAAAACAAACAACAAAAATAAGTAAAATAATATTTTGACATGTATTACCAGTGATATAGAAATAAAACTTACTTTGGTCCTGTTCCTCCTTTCTCCTTCCTATTAGTCATATTTTCTCTGATATCTCATTAACATGATAATCTATTCTGTTATTTCATTTTAAAGAATTCAAACTTGCTTCCAACACAGCTATTCATTTAAATTTGATACAATTTGCAACCCTCAGTTGTACTGCAAAAGTTTCCTCTAATTGACAGCATTTGGAATAAACTTACTTATTTATTTATTCATTTATTTTCCTGGGTTTAATGGCAGCCACTGGAGAGAAAAAGGTAGGAGAGTTCAATGTTTGAAATCCCATTGGTGAATATGCAGAATGTCTGAAATAGAATAAAACAGTCTGCAAGGACAATTCAAATACTGCAAGGATAACAATTTTGCACTGGAGGCTTGCTCTTTTTGTACAAAATCAATAAACTCTTTTATGTTGTGTTTTGAGTTCTCCCACTGAATTCATATTTGCTATTGAATTTAACCTTCACATCTTTACGTAATTCTTGTTTTAAAATTTTCCTTAACTTTTCTTCTGAAAATCTTTATGTGGTCTTTTGCACCTTCTCTCCACTAGTGTCGCTGTTTTGTATGCCTATCTACCCATTTCTTACAGATCTATCAAAGAATCAACCTGTTTAGGTTGGAATGGACTCTTGAGATTTTTCTAGTGCAACCTCCCTGCTCAAGAAGTGTCAGCTAGAGCCAGTTGTTCAGCCCAGCCAGGTTGTGAGCATCTCCACAGACGGACCACAATCTCTTGGCAGTCTGTTCCAGTATCTGACCACTCTCACAACATTTATTTTTCTTACCTTCAGATTATATTTTGTGTTTTTTAACTTGTGACCATTGCCTCTGGTCAGTAGGCACTACTGAGAAAAGTGGCTATGCTTTCTTCATTCAACCCCATTAAGTATTTTTACCCATGGATAATGGCCTTCATTTTTTTCCAGGCTGAACAGTCCCAGCTCTCTCAGCCTCTCTGCATATGGTGGATGCTCCAGTCCCTTAATCATATTTGTGGCCCCGTTTTCTTCTTACTTCTGCTTTCTAAGCCCCAAATGACTCCTGCGGGCTGTCATTCACAAGACTCCTTCCTGTGCTTAAATCCCAATATATTCTGTCATTTTATTAACAGTGAGTATTGCTAAACTGTATGCAATCACTGTTACTGTTCTGTCCTTGCTAGTCTGCTTTTACATTGTGAGCTCCATAAGCATAGAGGCCATTCTTCTCAAGTGCTTGGAAGTGCTGAGCACATAACAGGTGCTTCCCTATAAAAACAGCAATGAGTCAAATGCTGGTGAGAAAAACATGAAATGACAAAGTGTTCTACATTGATGCTGGTTTAGTGAAGAATGTATTTTGGCCTGGGGTGGGGGCAGAATGACCGGGAAAGGCACATTAAAAGACTTTTTGAAGTAGAGATTTTTTAAAAATTTATTTTTCTTTTTTTACAGTTCCTTACACAAGATTTTATTTTTTTAAGCACCTGAAAGTCAAAAGACCAGCAGGCATAATTTAGAGCTGCATGTGCAGTGGCATTTACAAGGACTATAGATAAATGGGGTTCATCATAATGCTATGTGAATTGCAATATAGCTTTCTTATTCCCAGCCGTCAAGGCAGTGGTCCCTGATTGATTGATTCTGCAGGAAGGCTGAAAGGCTATTTTTGAGTTTTCAGGACTGAGAGGAAAATGTGAAAATAAAGATAAATAAGTTAACAAATTCTGCAGCCAAATAAATATACTCTTTCAAAAAGACAACCTTGATCTCTTTTTAGAAAAAGGCACACTCCTGAATCCAGTCTGTGAGCAATTGTTCCAGGCTTCCAACTGAGCTCTTTCCAAAGATAATGCAGGTGGAAAGATGAGTTAATGGTTTAAACAATTAGAGATTTGATGCACTCTTCCATCTGTCAAAGCCCACTGAAATGAAAGCTTGCAGTTTTAATTTGTGCCTCCAGCATCTAACACAGTCTGAAATGGTGTCAGTGATTTGCCCTGCCCACAGTACTGTCATTCTTATGGTAAGCATTCTGTGCACACATGCTGGGAGACTTTTATCAAACATATTAGTGTGCATTTGAGAGATCATTAGCCTGAAGTAGCTGGAACATTCCAGGTTTCTGAGCCTGGAAACTCACATCTCTGCTGGAAAGTATGTTGGGCCACTCTTATTTACACAAGAAAGCTATAGCAAGATAGGGATAGCTGTAAAATTTAAGAGGAGTAGTGGTTCTTGGTATTGTCAGTCAATCATGATTTAAGTACTAGCCATGTGAGGTGAGATAATAGCCGTTTTTATTTTTGGAAAAAGAAAAAGAAATGAAAATTTCCATCTTAACCCCAGTATTTTTCTTTCATCTACTAAAAGATAAGGTAAAACCATTTAATAGAAACAGAGTTCACAGGAATTGCTCAAATTGTTGGTGTGCTGAATAGATTAAATAATCCTGAGCAGATATGAATTAAGAAGGCAGTAGTTTTGCCTATTCCTTGCATTCCTGTAGATGATTTGATTTTTTATTATATTCGTCCAGGTAGAGGGGTCTGAGAGAACAATAGTGGTTAGATGATTAAAGCTAAAATAGCTAAGAAATAGTTCAACTGAAGTTTCTGGCCTTTTTTTTTTTTTTTTTTTTTTTGTGGAAATAGGAGAAAGATTTGTGATTCAGTGTTTATGTTTATACAAACACATTATTGTATAAATGTACTGTGATGATAGGAATCCCTTTGTTATTTAAGGGTCTTGAAAACTGACAAATGAACAGAGTTAAAATCCAAATAATGCTTACAGTACTTTGTAATCCTCTGATGTATTACTCTATATTTGTAAATATTAGACTTTATTTTTTAAGTATCAAAAACACAGTTTTTTAAGTATCAGAAAAACATGGGGTGTTAAAACAAAAAGAAATGAAGAAAGTTCATATTCTTCACAATTGCCATCCTGAATCAAGTTGATCATCTTTCCATTCTCATACGCTGTTACCAAGTAGACAGGTAAACTTGCAGGTGTAGAATAACTTGCTGTTAGAAAAACTTACTTAACCCCTATTACTTATTGTTGGGTGGTACTGTGAAACATAAAGGACACATCCTTTCCTAGACACTAGTTTTGGTTTCTCAATTTTACTGTTCAGTGTTCACTGTTTGTTCAACTTACACTATTTTTGTCTTGAAGAGTAGATCTCTCGGACTTACGGAAGGTGTTGTGTTGGCCTTCACTCTGAATGGTTATTTCGATAAGTTTCTGACAGTATGACAAATGGTTAGAATCTAGTTCTTTTCATTTTTCTTCTGGCAAAAGCTAATCACCACTGCTGGAACCCTTACAATAGGTAGGGTATAAAGGATCTTGCTGGTTGTCTGTTGCTGAACAGCAGTTTTTCATTGATTTGGAATTCTGCTGACTTTCTCATTGATTTTCTCAATAGGTTTCTTGTTGATCTTCATCATGGTTACACAGAAAAGGATGGCAGTTTTGGAGTTTGCTTTTCTGGCTAGTTGTATCTGGTCCACTTGCTAATGTACGTAAGCAAGTCTGTTTATTATGTTGTTTGAAATTTGCACTACAGAATACTGAGAAAGATGAGCCAATACTGTGCATAACCTTCCAAAGATTAAGTAGCCCTCTTTCACGGAGAAAGGATACAAAATTGTCATTAGCAGCTGAATTGTGCCAACACTGGCTTTGAGGATAGTAGCATAGGAGTCTCAACTCTGATTTCAAAAATATAGATGTTGGCTTTAGACCTTAGTCTTCATACTCTATACTAAATACAAAATTGCACTTCAGCTAAGGAGAGAAATGTGTGCTTGGGCACGCACACACACACACATACACGACAGATATTTATTGAGTCTGGCGTTCTGAAACACTAAATGCTTCTTTAACTTAGCTTTTTCTGCTTCAGTGAACTGTGTTCAGAATCCAGGGATATTCAGGCTGCAGAACCCTTTGTTTAGAGGTATTTGAGCACAAAAATAATCCCTTCCTAGAAACTTTTGAAATAGCAACTGAGCTATGCAACCTAATCAACTGTAAATCTTTGCCATCTAGCAAGCAGTTGATTAAGTAACATCTAGCAGAAGGCCAATCATCACTGGAGCAACACTGGTCAGACAGTAAAGTCAGACAGTACTACTGAGACTAAGACAAATGAGCAGTAAATCTGCTTTAAAGCAAGCAACAGATTTTTGTTATATCCTTTTATATCTTTAGAGTTTTCCCAGGTCTCTCACCACCCAGTTTGCTCAAACATTGTACATATTTTTTTTCCTCATCTTTCAATAATTTTGCAGTTGGTATGCAAAGGGAAATATGTAACATACAACTTTATTTGAGATTTTGCTTTACCAAATACAATTTTAGTTCCTTAAGCTCAGCTGCATGAATGCCACTCTGGAATTTTAATAGCTCACATAAGTTAGAGAATCTGTACAAAATTTATAACTTTGCAGTTGAGATAAGAATCTTAATTTTGTCTTATTAAATTACATTTCATTAACGTAATTAATTCCTGATGCAAAACTGGCTGTAATAGTCTGTTTAAATGTATGCTCCTTTTCTCTTCTTGTGGGAGACAACTGCAGAGTTAGATCAAATATAGCTCTAGTTAAGTGACAAAGACAAAATGTACTTGCATTGACCTGTAATGTAGTAATAAAATATATTCAAGCAACTGTAAAGGGACAGAGCCTGAAAACCATGCATGTCTCCATCTTAAACTTGACTTTGAAAGTAGTTTTGCTTGAATAGACCCAGGGCCTTATCCAAAACCCACTGGGGTAAGGAATACCGACTTTAAACAATCTTTATATCCATCAATAAGGCAAGATTGTGTTTTTTCAAGTGACTAACCTTGGAGTTCCTCCATTACCATAATATTGGAGGAGATATAAAAATGTGTTTAGCTGGTTGAGGATACTGTGCTGAGAGGAAGCCAACTGTCTTTGAGGCACACAGCCAAGGAAGAATCCTTTCAACTCATGCATTGAGTTGTAAGAAGTGCATTGAAATAGAAGTGGGAACTATGACTGTTTTCCACTTTTGAGTTTCTGCATATAATTGGGAAGCTGTCTGAACACAGAAGCATAGTCTGTCTTGAAACAGAACTTTCAGGTTGTAATTTTGTACACCCAATGTGATATTTAATCAGGCATTAAAGAGTTAATTGCCTTTTAACACTGTGTGTCTATTAGAATAACTTTCTATGCTCAGCAAACAAAAATGTTTCTGAGAGGATACGGTGTCAAAGAGCTGTTCTTGTGCTATAGATGTTAAGCCGATCTCCTCACTGATTTTCTGTTCAGGTTATAGTGTCAGGTTAATTGATCAGAAAGGCTTTTTTTTTTTTTTTTTTTTTTTTTTTTTTGTCAGTTCTGTAATAATCATGCTTATTCTGTGAATTACAAATATGCAATTTGATTTTTGTCAAATCAAAGGTTTTTATCTATTTCAATAGCCTGAAGAATTTAAACACACAGAGGCAGCATAGAACTATATAGACAGAAATCCCCAGAAATGAGATGCTGACAGAAAGCAGCCGCAGGAGAACACTTAGGCTTGTTTTACAATACTGTAACCTTTCTGAAGTTATATATGTATCTGAATAAGGTATAGAGGCTACTATGTGCAGTCTAATTTAAAATTGGTTTGCATCCTCATTTTATGCAAGGTGAAGAATTACACAAGCTATAAACTAAAAGTGAAAATCATATCCATATTTCTTTAATATTGATACATATATTTAATATTCATGGGAAATATGAAGACATATTTGGGGCTCATTTTCAACATAAGAAGTTCCTCATGCAGGACTAGCAGCAGGATGCACTATATGGAAATGAAAGAAGACAAAGGATAACTATTCAGCCCTGTACCATTTGTGTACTGGTACATATAGCCATAAAAGGGATTTACTTTTTCAGGAAGGTGTTTTCAGCTTTTGTGTTTAGGAATGAAAAATTTCCATAATGAATTCTGGAAAGGGATTTTTGCTTTGGAGTATAAACCAGTAATATTGGAGTTATAAACAAAGGTATTTACTCTAGAATAACTGATGTTGTTCTGGCTTTAAGATGTAAAACCTATGGACACCAGCAAATGTCAGAGTTTGCAGCCTCTGATTTTGGATAAGGAAAACAGGTGTCTATGTTTTTCTCTCAGAGATATTAAATGCCCACAATGAGTTAAGGCTTGAGCAGGAAAAATAAAAAAAAATCAGTTACAACATTTGAGATTTGAACTGATCCTTTGAGTATACTAGCAATTTCCAGAGTTGGGAATCCAGAAACAATTTTTAAAGACATTTCTTATTAGGAATGAAATATCTCCTATTTTATGATTTATGTGAAACCTTTATCTAAGTTGTAACTGAATTTTGAACTCATTTGGGATAGAAATACATTTATTTGATCTACATAAATATGAACATCCTTTTAGCCCTTGGAAACATGGCTAACAACCAAGACGGTGCATAAAGTTGTTACTTTAGCATTGCTTATACCGTGTGCCTGCTTGGATCAGACTTTATCATCAAGTGGATTCTGATATGCTGCTCTTTGTAATTCTTTCAGTTTGGCCTGAGAATACCATTCAGAGATGCTGGTTTGTGCAGCCCTTGTTAGGAGGAGTACTATCCATGCTTGCTTCTGGGTGGTATGTGTGCTCAGGGGAGGTATGGTCAGACCCAGCAGGCAGAGATCAGTCTGGCTACACTTGTTAATTTTTGTTTGGATCTGGACCATATTGCTGAGTGATATCTGAGGGTCTCATTATTCACTCACTGGGTGGCAGGAATAATGGACTATGAGCATGGGAGGGAATCAGTTTTCTGGGTGAGATTTTTGTAAGGTTAGGTGTTGCAGTTATAAAGAAGCACTGAGCCAGTAAGAGCTGACAAGTAACTATTTTAATCAATGACAACATTACCAAACCTGTCTTGGAAGATCATCAGCTCACCAAATACTTCTTAAAGAACTGCTGGTGTCTCAAAGAAAACCTCCAACAGCTTTCTACTGGAGATCTGTTCTGCCCATATATTATTTAGGGTTCTACATTCCTACTATTGTTTATCATTAAAGGTATCTGCATGGCAGAAGTATTGTGTTTCTTTAGAGTTCAGCTGTTTTTGCTACATGATTTGCTCATCCAAAGTCATCCTTCACTTAGTATCATCATGTATAACTCTTACGAAAATTGCAGTCTACTTTTTTTTTTTTTTGGTGGGGTCATGATACAGAAAATAATCACCCTTTAATTGCTGATTTTCTTCAAAAGATGAATTAAATCTTTCAGTTTCATAACTGAATATTTTAAAATTAATCTATAGTTATATAACACATTTGAATAACAAATTAGGTATTTAAAAAAGAAGAGATAACTGGTTGGTTTCTTTCTGGCCTTGTTTTCTGCTTTTAATTTTTGCCCTACCATTAAATAAACTGAAACCAGGAGAACTAAAATAATGTAATTTTATTGTGTGGAAATATTATTATTATTTTGTTGTTGTTAAAGGATAATAGTGGTGTATAAAATCACAATATTCATACAAAGTATATCTGGCTTTAAGGGAAATCATCTGATTTTCATGTTTCCTAGATTTAATAAGAGCTTTAAAGTATTGCAGAAAGAGTAATTTAATTCCTTAAATGGCAAGTAAGTAGGTCATCAGCATCTTCAGGGAAAGGCTTATTTGTCCTCGTTATTCCTGGGTTCACCGTTCTGCAAATGCATTTTCTAATACACTTGAAAGTAGTTATTGGTAAAGGAAGTAGGTATATCTATACGTGTTTTTTTTTTTTTTTTAAATGCCCTTTTAATTGTTATTCAGGTGACATTGAGAGTAAAATAGATTTGCAAATACTATTCATATTCATTAATGTTTTTAATCACTAAAACAGGAAGACTGAATGAAACAGAAATTCAGCTCTTCTTATTCCCCCTTTTTACTGTTCAAATGGTAGGAAGATTGTCAGCTGTGATATTGATTTAGTTTGCATTATTCAAGCATATAACATGCTTATTGGCTACTTAAACTTGTACTTTTGGCAGATTATACCAAAACATTTAAGACATTTATGGTATTCTATAAAAGTAATGGTGAGAGGACAGCATGGCAGTGAAGGGCCAATGAACAGGCAGCTTCTTAGTTTAGGCAGATCACATGCACATCTATGCAGAAAACACAATCTTCCATTTATTAGAAAATGAGCTGCAGTTTTTCTTTACTAAATTTACTTGAATCTTTACTAAATTCAGAAAAATAAGTTGTTCACCATAGAATGAAAAAAAAAAAAAAGGAAAGAAATTATATCACAATAATTGGAAGTTTTTTTTTCCTCCCCGAGTTGTCATGGTTTTCTGAGTAGATCAGTGCAATTCAAGCAGATGCTTGTGTGGCAACTGTGTTTTGTGTTTGCACAGAAATGTGCTTGTTTGATCCTTTGCTTCAGAGTGACATTTTAAGTGCATTACAGTTTGTTTGTTTGTTTGTTTGTTTGTTTTCCTGAGGAAAGGTTGTATTAGTTGTACTAGTACAGTTGTACTATTTATTCTAATTTTATCAAATAGTGAATTTAGGAGAAAGCTGTTGAATATGTTTTATAGTTCCGTCATAGAAAGCTAGTGCATTTTTTCTTTATTACTAACATTTGTTAGGTGATGACAGGTTATCAGACAGTACAGAGCTGTTTAACATGTTTGAAGAAGACAATGAAGAGAATATTGACACTTGCTTAACAAGAAAAACAATGTGTTTTGGGAAATCTGTCATTGAGAAGATAGGCCTGTAAAGATGTCAGGCCTATTTTGACCTTTCTGCCCCTTGTTTGTGTTCTACTGTTTCAGCTTTGCAAATGACTCCACATTTGGTACTTGACTTGAAAGTAAACATAATATAACCTGGAAGCGATATGAATATGTTTGAGGAATGTAGGCAAAAATTAGTTTTTGTAATGTCTGCAATTGCATTTCAGAACACTGACTACACTTTCTGTTTATGGCTCCAGAATATTATTAAAGAAAGTCAAAACACTTTTCCTATTTAAATAAATTATATATATAGTTATTTTGGGGTGGTCTGTCAAAGTGGTTAATGTCCGAGTACTACTGATGCGTAGTACTGTGTGCCTACAGTAATTCAAGCTCCTCTATAATGATGTATGACATGCAGTTTGCATGCTCTATGCTATATTTTATCAACATTTGGCTAGCATGATATTCTGACCTTGTCTGATTGGTGATCTCATTTACTGTGAATGTTGCAAGAACAGTAAACAAAGCCTGGAAGAATTGTCAAACTGCCAAGTTGTATTGTTCTGTATCTTTTCAAGACAATATCACAAAAATTTATCTGTCTTGACACTTTTGTCTCTTGTATTAAGAAAGACTTAACCAACTTCTCTTTAGTTTGATGGCCTACCATCTAAAAATGCCACATTGTATAAAGAGAACAGGTGGAAAGGCTTTTAAGAAAAAGCCTCAGGGTGATGGAATAAGTTAGAAAAAAATAGCAGTAACTGAATTGTATAAGGGATTCTGAAATTGATGAGATTGCGAGTTAAAAAGAGTGTACGAAACATTTAAAAAACACTTCTGTGTTAGAATTTATAAACTACTATGAATAAAACTGTGTAACTATGTTGTAGAAATATATTCAGTATGAGCATACTTTTTCTTGCATGGATTCAGCAGCCATTTACAAATGTTAGTGAGTGCAGTAATCCTGTAACGGTTTTGTTTTATTGTGTTTTCATTTCTCCTTCTCCTTTCACTCCCTCAAGAAACCTATAAAAGAGAAATGTTCCACTCTGTTCGAACTGTAGGAGGGTTTTGCATCTCACTCCTTAGGCTCCCTGGAAAATCTGAACCTAAATCTGTGCATAATTTACTTTAAATTGAATTTAAATTGAAAAGCTTTTTAAATTGGATTATTTAAATTTGCTTCATTTTAGAGTTTTATGTATGAAAGATAAGCACAGGATATAGAATTCACATCTTGATAATGTGGCTGTACTTTAATCTAATAGCTTAAGCTATCTTTTGTAACTACTTTTGCTTTTAATGGGAAGCTGTTGTTGACGATAAGCATATTGAATAGGTATATATAAACAATGAGAACTTCAAAAGTGAAGGAAGTATATAACAAAGTGTCTGCCAGAGTAAAAGTGTGATTATAGAATAGTGTTACTGGGACTTGGGTGTAAGGTCTCTATAATTTATTTATTAGAAAGTTAATCATCTTCTAGTTGAACAGTTAAATACTGAGGACATCTCTTTTTTGCGTCGTCTTGTGCCTCAGCCAATTGACAGAAGATAAGCTTCTGTACCCATCCCTCCCAGCACTTTCAAAGCACAGTGAAGCTTATTATAAATGAATGACTCATACATAGGGTGGAACAAATGCACCATTGGTAGCCTACAGAGATAATAACACTGACCTCCGGTCATTTTACAAGAGAACTCTCTCGTGTAGGTCGACTTCCCACTGCTTTAAACCCAACCAAAATAGGCTATTCATGGGGAAATGGATTGACAGATTAGAGATTTATATGCACAAATATAGGCATTAGCAGTCTGGTCTCTGCACTTCAGGACATGAGAGGTAGTTTAAATGATCTGGCCACTAAAACCAATGGGACATTTTTTCTGTAAAGAAGTGGGTTTGTAAACTTCCTTCAGACTCACTGAAATATGCAGGGCAAACATAAAGGTTCAATCTTGAAGTGTGTGTTTATGCAGGACTCCCAGTAATGTGAAGATGTTCAGAAATAAGGCTTATGATAGCACTGATATCTCATAGCTGATGTTGGGCATAACTGAAAGAAGAAAAAACTTTGAGTTCTAAGTCAACATAAGCTTAAATATGTGTTGCTTGTTTTCTCCGTTTTAATACGTGTGCTCACAAAACGAGTAAGCAAGAATACATAATTTTGTAAAATTACAGATTTTAGCATTTGTCAAATACTATCTATTTTAGGATGATCTTGAGATATGAAATTTAAGCTTTTAAATATGGAAATGATAAACACACTAGTTCAAATTTTTACCGGACAAAGTATGTCATATATCTTCATCTTCCAGCTATAAAGTATTAATATTCATGTATCACAGTTTGTCAGTAGATCTGGTCTACCTAGTGTGTAGTAGAAATAAATTTAATTTGTGCCTGGTTGCAGAAAGAAATGTGTTCTTTTGCCTATTTTAACAAAAGGTTATATTGAGAGGAATAATTTCAAAGCAGATGACAAATTACTGAAAAGACATTTTTATTGTAGAATAGCATTCTCTCACTGAGGAAAGAAAAACAAAGAAAGAGCAAGAGAGAGCAAGAGAGCAGGGAGGAGGGAGAGGGGGGAGAAACTTTCCCCCTTGCATTCCCTAACACTAATTTAAGGAAAAACACATGAAGGACTATTTATTTATTTATTTATTTATTTATTTATTTATTTCCTTTTGCTGTTCTTTCAATTTCCTTTAAAGAATGAGAATCTTAACAGGATCTTTTTTTTTTTTTTTCTTTTTCTCGGCCCCTTAATACAGAACTCTATGACATGCAGTCCGATCTCACAAAAAGTTTTTTTTTTTTTTTTTAATTATTGTTCCAATTATGTTCTTACTGCAGAAAGTTCTTACTGCAGAAAATACATCACTAATATTTGATTTATAGAGAATGAAATAGTAGAAATGAGTTGGAAATTTATGCAAAAAATTGCAAAATTACAAGTTGGAGCTTCAGTCCATATATAGCAGCCCCACTCTGTGTGTGATATAAGACTTTCTGACTAGATCTTATAATGTAAGATACTATGATATATTTTCAAGATGTTAATTATCTTAAGCTGTTTGGATATCATCATCTTCTATTGAAAGCACTGAACATGCTCCTTGTTGTTTAACTGTTCCTACACTGTGAATCTTTTCATTTTCTTATTAATTGAGAAAATCATTCTTGTTGATTAGAATCAACATGTATGTACCTATATATCTCTACACATTTGAAAATAGTTTTTATTCTCACTGAAGCAGATGAATTGATGTTGGCAATGACATTCAATTACCTGGCTCAGGAGGCTTTTTTGAGATCTGAATCCAGAGATCTTTACTTGGTCACTCCTCCCACGAGACAAATACAGCGTAGGAACTTCCAGCAGCTTTTCTTACTTTGTACCCAGACAAAACTTCATTGAAAATCAAGACACTGCAATGATACAAGGTCTTTTTCCAGCAATAACTGCCTTCAAGTGGAAGAATTTGCAATTGGGCTGCAGACTTACAGTGATTTTCTGTTTGAAAGTTGCAGGAGGTAGCTGAGAAAAAAGCACACGGATTCATTCTTTGCAACTGGCTAATGATGGAGGTTTTCAATAAACCACATTGGGTAGGGAATGCCAATTTTTATACGTAATTCATATTTTCATAGTTGTGTTTTCACATATCTGGGATTTTAAAAAATAACACAAAGGAGAAACTTCTATCTGGGGAAGGTTGAACATTTTTACTTATTTTTATTTCTGCTGCATTATCTATGTAAAACAGCATCTGCCTATACAGAAATGCATAATTCTCAAATATGCTCATTTCTCTTTCCTTTTAAATTCCACTTGCTTAAACTCTGTTTTTAAAGGCCTGTGTGCTTGATTCAATTATGTGGATTAGGCTTAACCTTTGTAATGACTTTTGCTAGCATTTACAAGATTGTGCCTTTGTTAGAGGGAATTGGCATGAAAAGGCAGAAAAGAAGTGCAAACATATGGCATCTTCTGTTTCCAGATGTCCTGCACATCTTCTCACCTCAGCTTTTAGCTTCCATCCTGAAACATGATTTCCTTGGGAGAGCTTATCTAACTTCCCTTGGATGCAGTGGTCCATTCATGTAAGTTCATTCACATCCTTCACTCCATAAGAAAGAATTTATTTGAAAGCTGAGTTTTACATGGATCTAAATGCAGTCTGAACATTTTACATCTGAATCTATTATTGGTTTTGCTGCTTCACAAAAACTTACTTTTACATATGCAGGAAGCATAGGCTGTGCCATCCTGATAAAATTGTGGCTTGACATAGATGCTAAAATGTGTTTGGGACTGCTGTCTGTCTTTGAGCTTCTGAAATAGTGAAGATGAACTGTTCTTGGTGAATACTGTAGTTCCTGTGGCCTTTTTGTCTGTTTCTTTTTTATGCTTGACATCCAATTATATTGAGAGACAGTTATCCTGATTTTCATTTTTTGTTTGCAGTATGTATTTTTATAAAATATGGCTAGGCAAGCTTAGGTTTGAAAGGGTTGCTCTTGAACATAATCAGTCTTCTAAAATATTAATGGCCATCAGGATATTTTGAGAGACTTCTTTTTATTAGGCATTTAAAAAGAGACTGTTTTGTGAGAGGTTCTAATGGAAAACTAGAAAGCTGTTAAATGACATTGGTAATCATCCATCATAAATATCTCCACTTGGGCCCCAATTTAGAGACGCTTGTACATTTATTAATTATGTTTTTCAGATAAAATCCAGTTCCCAAGGAAATCAATGTAATTTTGTTCTTAAGCGTCAGTGTGCTAAGGAACATCACTGATGCTACCAGAATTGGTAGTACTGTTAAGGAAGAGAGTGTAATTCTGAAGCTGAACAGTAGTGCCCTACTTAATGACAGTTTATACGGTTTCAGGATTTGCTTTTTTTTGTTGATGCAGAAATCTTTACAGATGATTACAGCCTGAGTTCCTAGAGCCTATAGAGTGCTATCTACAAGAATGTCTAAATAAAATGTCTATTTGCTTCTACTGTAAACTCTGTCTTACTGAAGGATTTTGTCTGTCCAAAATACTGGGACTATACTAAACTTCATGCCAATATTTATATTATGGATTAAATCTCTATTAGTGACTGATATGTCTAGTTAGACTGAAATAATAATAATAATAAAATACTAAAATCCCAGTGTTTCCTTGTCTTTTTGTTCAGTAGCTAGTTCACATCCAAAAGTTCATGCTCAAGTCGTGCTCAAGCATACTCACACTGAAGCATGCCTACAGCATGCACTTGACCAGCCCTTAAAATGCAGCAGTCATGTAGATTGTTATGATAGTATCATTTAATTTGCCTCTAGTGGATTTTTTATTCAGAAGGCTGTGGTGAAATAAGTACTCTGAAGGTTGAGCATAATGGTAATTGCCTTAGTACTATGGTGCAGTCACCAGTTATATCATGGGAAAGTTGTCAGGCCACAAACTTTTCTTACTGAGATTTTGTGCATATAGCTATATTGCATCCTGATGTAACCAGAACATGAGTCTCCTGCTGTAGTATGAATGAATATATAGCTGCACCCTTCTCTCTACACATAGGTATAGATCCTGAGCAACCTGCTTTAGCGGACTCTGGTTTGAACAGAACGGGTTGGACTAGCTGATCTCCAGAGTTCACTTTCACTTTCAAGTTCAGCTATTCTGTAATATTGATAAAGGTATCATCATGAAGTAATATAGCCAGAAAAAATAAGACCACTGCTTTGCTTGTAATATGTGAATCCTTGGGACAATGCATTTCTTATGAGCCAAACCAGGTGTTTTAAGACTTAAAATTGAAAAGGAGAGAGATGAAACATGAAACACAAAGAGAAGAGTTGGCAGATACTGTCTTAATTATCCAACATAAAATTGTCTATTTCCTTTGAAATGCAGATTTTTTTTTTAAAGAGGAAACAGAAAAGCAGCAACATTCAATTCACATTCAGGTTGATGTGTTGTTTTATTTTTTATTTTTTTTTTCAAGGATCAGATACGTTATCTTGGAGGAGGGGTGTGTGCTAATTTTAGGCTTGCACAGGCTGTCTCTTGAGCTGCAAGAAAGTATCATTGCTTAATTTTAGCAGTCTTCATTACTGAGGAGTATTGGAGCTAGTGCTGGTGGTTATTTGGTCACTTTATAGTTGCAGCTGATTTTATTCTCAAGGAGGTTACTGCTTGTACTTTTTGTGTTATACACAATTATGAGAGGAGTACCACAAAAATAATACATTGTGCCAAACTGAGTTGTGATAATTGACATCAACTGACACCAAATAAATTATGCCAGTGTTTAATTTGGGGCATTAGTTAAGAGGGTTAAATGTTTCTTTTTTTTTGTTTGTTTTGTTTTACATTTGCTCTTATTGATGGACAGAGTGGGAAGTGATGCTGCTCTAAGTTATTGGATGAGAAATGAATGCCTCTTTTCATCTCTCCTTTAGAGCTGATAGTTTACCTTCATCCTCTCTGCTCTTATTTTTTCTCAAGTTCATTTGATTAGGATTTGTGAGCATTCATTTATCCAGAGTTCAGAGTTTAGATCAGTGTGTTGCTAACTAGGTAAGTTCTCTGTTTGCTTTCATTTGAAAAGTGGATAATAATTCCACAAGAGTGGTTTTTGATGTGTCATGGGTTCTCTGCACACCTAATGATCTGAATCACTCTGGGGAATTACATTGAGCACACGTGTGTGTGTGTGTACATATGTATGTGTATGTATGTACACTGTTGTAACTAGTACTTTGATGACAGATTTGAATGTTGAAGTGGCTCTCTCGATCCTGTTCAGGGAGTCACTGTCTCATTTATGCTGATTCCCATTTACCAGTGCACCTGAAACTTTCCTGATCTTATTAATAAAGAATAAAATGCAATTGTAGGATAACCTGCTGCATTTTTGAAGCTGTATTTTGCCTTTTTCATTTTGATGAGTGTAGACTTTCATAATAGAAAAAACAACAACAGCAACAAAAAAAATGCTGTGGCTGAAGTCACTCTAATAAATATGCACAAATTAAAGACACTATACCTATGTTTCCTTTAATCTGGGCTACAGATTCTGATTTGTGTACTATACTTTCTCTGATTTTTATAGTACCACTGAAGAGATGATTGTCCCCAGTTCTTTATCACTTCTTCCCTCTCAGCAGTATCCCTGTGATTACTGCTTCCCCACTCTGCTAATCCAGCAAGCACGTGATAGCCTGCTTCAGTCAAAACAAGTTAAGCTGGACAGATTTATATATATATATACATATATACATATATATATATGTATATATATGTATACATAAATATATATATGTGTGTGTGTATATATATATATATGTATTCTCTAGCCAGCCTCATTTTGACAGAAAAAAAATCACAGACTAACCTGTGTGAGGAAATTTTAGGGTTCAATATTCTTAGGTATAAAGGAAGTACAAAAGAAGACAGAGATGGGATATGGGAATTGTCACAACAAAATATGAACAGGGTACTTAAAGCCTGGGGAACCCATGCTGTCATCCAAGAATAGAAAGCGATTTTAAATGGTTAATTGCTTATGGAAGAATGTAACTCAGTCAAAAATAAGATTATTTTGATTTATCTGGACTTGAGAAACACATGGCCTTATTGTAGATATACTTTAAGGAGTCTTAGCAAATTCTGTGTCCTCTCACTTCTCTAACTTCCCCATCTGTAAAATAAAATTGTATTTACTTCTCATGGAGTTTATTGCAAGTAGTTTTTCAACATTAGTAAAGTGCATAGATATCACTAGAACCATTCTTGTACTAAAAATAATTCTATTCTATAAGTTTGGCATTGCATACATGGATTTATCTAAGAATTGAAATGCTTATTTGGAAGAAAAATATAATAATATTTGAAATGAAAATTCTACTCATCTCCTATGGCTGTCTGGTAGAATTGAATATTTCAGTGAATATAGGAAATATTTACTGTCCAATGTCTTTGTGAGGTTTCTGCACCTATTTAAATCGAAATATGATGATTTTATGCAATGGTGGATGGGGAAGAAAGAAATACGAAATAAGAGTACATAACATATTAGCAGAATAGCAACCAAGGCAGCTTGTGCAGATGGGAGGCTTGCTTTCCTATGAAATTTTAGTTCTACTTTGATATCACTTTTTATTCAACTAAGAACAGGATAGGGATTTTATTTTTATTTTATTTTATTAGGATACATATTCCTTTTAAAATCTAAAATTTTAGGTACAGACCATCAAATAAAATGTTACAGTAATTTATAATAGACATGGAGTGGGAATAAGAGTTAATGTTTTGTGGATACAATATTAAAAAGGAAAAGAACAGAATTAAAAACACAGGTCAAGAAACTATATGATCCTCAATTTGTATAATGAGAAACTGGGATAACTTATTATACAGACATGCAGACATTGAATTATCTACTCTTTTAGGTTGGAAAAGACCTCTAAGATCATCAAGTCCAACCATCAACGTAGCACTGTCAAGTCTACCACTAAATCATGTTCTTAGATGTAACATCTACATGTCTTTTAAATACCTCCAGCGATGGCAGCTCAACCACTTCCCTGGGCTGTCTGTTCCTATGCTTCACAACCCTTTCAGTGAATAAATTATTCCTAATAAAACTGGAAGCTGGCAAATGTTGTGCCAATTTTCAAGAAGGATCAGAAAGAAGACCCAAGCAACTACAGGACTGTCATTCTCACATCAGTGCCTGGTAAAATTATGGAGAAGATGATTCTTGAAGTTATTGAAGCACACCTGGGGGACAACGCAGTCATTGGTCCCAGCCAACATGGGTTCATGAAGGGTAGGTCCTGCCTAACGAATTTGATTTCCTTTTATGATATGATCACCTGGTTAGTTGACCAAGGGAAACCAGCTGATGTGATCTTTTTGGACTTCAGCAAGGCTTTTGACACGGTTTCCCATAGGATCCTACTGGACAAAATGTCCAGCATGCAGCTTAACAAAAACATCATACAATGGGTGAGCAATTGGCTGATGGGCAGGGCTCCAAGGGTTGTGGTAAATAGGGCCACATCAGGCTGGCAGATGGTCACTAGTGGGGTCCCTCAAAGCTCCATTTTAGGGCCAATCCTCTTCAATGTTTTTATAAATGATTTGGAAGTAGGACTAGAAGGTGTTTTGAGCAAATTTGCTGATGACACCAAACTTGGAGGAGTTGTGGACTCGGCTGAGGGTGGAAAGGCCTTGCAGAGAGATCTGGACAGGTTGGAGAGCTGGGC
Organism: Oxyura jamaicensis; assembly: GCF_011077185.1. Classification (NCBI taxonomy): domain Eukaryota; kingdom Metazoa; phylum Chordata; class Aves; order Anseriformes; family Anatidae; genus Oxyura; species Oxyura jamaicensis. Next base: position 129,295,275 of record NC_048893.1, read on the forward strand.
AATCACCAGCCGCATGACGTTTAACAAAAGCACATGCCGGATCCTGCACCTGGGACGGGGCAACCCTGGCTATATGTACAGACTGGGCGACGAGATGCTGGAGAGCAGCCCCACAGAGAGGGATCTGGGGGTTGTGGTTGACAGCAAGTTGAATATGAGCCAGCAGTGTGCCCTGGCATCCACGAGGGCCAACCGTATCCTGGGATGCATCAAGCACGGCATTGCTAGTCGGTCGAGGGAAGTGATTGTCCCTCTCTACTCTGCACTGGTGCGGCTTCTCCTCAAGTCCTGTGTGCAGTTCTGGGCACCACAGTACAAAAAGGACATTAACTGTTGGAGAGAGTGTCCAGAGGAAGGTGACGAAGATGGTGAAGGGCCTAGAGGAAGGGTTTATGAGGAGCGGCTGAGATCACTGGGCCTGTTCAGCCTGGAGAAGAGGAGGCTGAGGTGGAACCTCATCGCGGTCTAAAACTTCCTTGCGAGGGGGGGTGGAGAGGCAGGAGACCTTTTCTCCATAAACACCAGCGATAGGACCCGTGAGAATGGGGTTAAGCGGAGGCAGGGGAAGTTTATGCTCGACGTCAGGAGGAGGTTCTTCACTGAGAGGGTGGTTGCGCACTGGAACAGGCTCCCCAGTGAAGTAGTCACTTCACCGAGCCTGTCTGAATTCAAGAAGAGATTGGACTGTGCACTTAGTCACACAGTCTAAACTTTTGGGTAGACCTGTGCGGTACCAGGAGTTGGACTTGATGATCCTTATGGGTCCCTTCCAACTCGGTATATTCTATGATTATATGATTCTAATATCTGACCTAAACCTTTCCTGGCACAAATTGAGGCCATTTCCTGTTGTCCTATTGCTTGTTGCTTGGGAGACCAACCTCACTACAACCTCCTTTGAGGTAGTTGTAGAGAACGATAATCATCTAGGTTGGAAAAGACCTTCAAGATCACCAAGTCCAACCATCAACATGACCTACTGAATCCCATCATTAAACCATGTCCCCTTTGTGCCACATCTACGTATCTCTTAAATGCCTCTGGGGTGGGGACTCCACCACTTTCCTGGGCAGCCCATTCAAATGCTCAACCATCCTCTCCAAGAAGAAATTAATGTCCAATATTAACCTCCCCTGGCACAACTTAAGGCTGTTTCCTCACATCCTATCACTTGTCACCTGAGAAAGGAGACCAACACCTTTCTCTCTGCACCTTCCTTTCAGGTAGTTGTAGAGAGTGATGAGGTCTCCCACGAATGTCCATACTAAACAACCTCAGATCCCCTCACTTCCCTCAGATCCCCTCAGATCCCCCCATTTGTTTTGTTTTCTAATCCCTTCAACAGCTTTGTTGCTTTTCTCTGCACCCACTGGAGGAAATCAGTATCCTTCTTGTAGTGAGGGGCTCCAAACTGAACACAGTACTCAAGGTTCAGTCTCACTGGTGCTGCGTACAGGGGGACAATCACTTCCCTAGTCCTGCTGGCCACACTATCCCTGATGCAAGCCAGGATGGTATTGACCTTCTTGGCTCCCAGGGCACACTGCTGGTTCCTGTGGGGTCACTAGGGTGCTTGGATAATGCCACTGAATTCAGCAGTCATTTTTTTTTTTTTTTTTTTTTTTTTTAATGCCATCTAATCTCAGTACAACAAAGGAAGAGTTGTGCTACATAACACATCAATGGAAAGGGACTCATATGCTCTATCATAGAAATCACAAGCCCTTTTCACAGGTTGATCTACTTATAACTATGTGTTGTCTACACTTATTTGTGCTAAACAGGAAAATTATTATACTAGGAAAATTATTATACTATAATAGATGGCTTTGACAAATTGAAAGCTTTATTGGGATGTATTTGGAATAATCAATGTCTCATAATGTATGTGTTCCCTTTGGCTATGCTTATATTTTGGACTAATTCTGTTCTTTTTCATTTCTTTTGTATGATAACTGATACCATGATAAGTTGATATGTGTGAAATAATTCTGCCATACTTTGGCTCTCTATTTTCAGCATAAATAAATATTCATAAAGAGCTTGATTCTTCTTATATGTCAGAAATGTCTCCAATTGATTCTTCTACATTAGAGTCCTCCAGAAATACTAATGGTTGATGAAATATTTTAACTTTATTAATATATACTGGTCTGTCATGAACATGTACTTTGTTGGTCTCAGTGAACTTCTACATGGAAAAGCATAGAAGATAAACTCAACCATGTACTGGTGTAATGTCCTGTAATAGGATTTGGTGCGATGGAGCAGGAAAATGATGAGTAAATAATTGTTCTGCATAGTGTTTTACCTATTCCTTGAACCTCTATTTAACTCTCACCTATCTTACTTGGCACAATTTGGTCTTTCCAGAAATGTTCAGAAATTATTATACAGAGTGTTAGCATTGCCCAGGTGGGTTAGCATGCAGCACCATGAAATGTTTGTCCTGAAGGAAAAAAGAAAGAAGGGGAAACATGAATTCTAGATTCCCGAATCAACAGAATTAATAAACATAAATTAATACTGGCAAATTTTAATGTGAGGTTTTATCAGCTAAGGGGAATAAACTCTGTCCTTTTCTGGAGTCTCTTGTGAGGGGCAGATAGCCAGTGTAAGGGAGGTAGAGCAACTAAATCCCACATCAGCTCTCAGTTTGGCACATGGCAAAATCAACACTGTTCCTGATACGACCTTCAAAGCACCATAGCCACAAAAAGCTTCTCTAAAAGCTTCAGAAAAACCTAGCTAATGCATTTATCTGTCACACAAGTATTTCTTCATGTTCATTTGCAGAATCAAACATAAAAACTCATGTCCCATCCACTGCTCAACACACTTATCTTCTCCATTTCTTTGGCTAAAACAGTCATATGCTGCTGTACGTCACCTCAATCAACCTAATGACGTTGGCTTAAGTTTGATGAAAGAGATGTGAAATGTCAAGAATGTGTACTATTTATTCCTGTATGTGACCCAGAATATCAAAGATAATTTGGTTCATAGGAAATCAAATACTTTACCTTTCTTTATTCTATGAAGCTAAAATTTTAATACTGTATCATCTTGCTCTTCAACATTTTTGTCAGTTTCAGTAACCACCTGGCTCTCATTTTATTATTTAAGTCATCTGTAAGAAACAAAAGAATAACGGTGAGACAAATTTAATTTTGTGTTCTGATCAAATAATTTCATACCAAAGCATGTATGCCAGCTGAGCATGGGAAACAACCACACTTAACGTTTCTATACGTGCGTTTCTACATGAAGCAGGAAGCATTTGGATAAACCCAGTGATCGTACTTCTGACTTGGTTTGAAAGAAGTACAGGTGTTGGTAGACATTCTTTCATCTGTGAATCATTCTAATGTGTCTTACAACTACAACGAGGAAAAATTGCCATCAAAAGCCATCTGTAGCAACTCTTGTGCTTTGGGGGTTAACATGTAAGGGTGGTTACATAATGAAATAATCTACAGAGTTGCCTGCCAACTCTTTGATCTGTGGATCTTGCTTCTTCCTAGATGACATCTCTCCGAAAATCATGGTAACATGCAAAACATATTGTATGGCTCAGAAAATAAGAAGTGAAATTGGTATAAAAACTGTTGTTTCAGTCTCCACTCACAAGAGAATACATCTGATTTTTACTAAACAAAACTTCAAAATTCCTTTATGTGATTTCCAATTGTTTTTCACACAACAGGTCAAATTATCATAACACCAGTGCCCTACCTAACAAAAAGAAGCAAGATGACAAGCATGAAATAAAAATACAGATTAAACCTTTGCCCATTGATGCACAAAAAAACACAAACAAACAAACAAACAAAAAATCAAACAGGTGTAGATGTGATGAAATATAGTTACAGTGTTAAGAGTATCAGGGAGAAGTTCTTGCCATATTCCAAATCCCCAGTTGAAAAAGATGTTACATTAATTTATTCCCATGTCTGAGATAATGCTTCATTCTCTTTCTATGTGATCTGGAGTTTATTTGGAACACTTACACTCTTCAGGAAAGAAATACTTTTTGTCTGGGAAATGTGCAGAAGATAATCTCCAGTCTTCAGAATCATGTTCCCCTTGTGCAATCATTGCTATTCTATAAGAATATAGTCTATTTATAGACAGACATAAGTATGTCTGTATCTAGATATACGTTTTCCTTGTTGCAGCGTGATTCTGTTTCCTTAAAATGTGAGATTTCGTGCACCACATACACACGTAGGAGTTAGCAAACTCTTACAACTAACCAGATACAGTTGTAGATGTTGGTAACATCATGGCACTGCAGATGTGTCAGATAAGGGCATCAAGCTGCAGGGGAAAAGGGGAGAGTGGACTTCAGGTGAGGTCTAAATTGCTGAGTGTCTCTTCTGTCATAGGAGACTTGGCAGAACTATTATTTTGTTTTCTCCCATTCCTCTGCTTCAAGGCAAATGCAAGGAAGGCATTATATTGCCCAAATCATGGACAGACCTGATAGGGTAAATGACATTTTAAATTCTTTGAGAACTATTTCAGAAGTTTCTTCAGCATTCAGACTACCACATATTACTTCCATTATGTCTACATATTTCACACTTCTAAAGACAACCAAACAGAGGAAAAGATAAGCTGTTGTACCTGTGCTTTTCTATTTTTATAATAGAAAAGTACTGTTTGTATGTTTTTTTTTGTTTTTGTTTTTTTTTTTTCCAAAGGTTGTGACTTTTTATTTACCATAGAATCTTCATAAATTATATTTGCATGTAATTTGTGCACATTCAGTAATAGATACAACACACAATATTATAATTAATGAATGAATCAATCTGATTTCATCTTTATGCATCTGTTATTGGAGTAAACATATAGCAGCAGCTATACTTACAGTCTGTACATATGTGGAGACAAACATTGAGAATATAAGGCTGGTATGTTTCAAATTTATGTAAGAGATTATTTTCTTGGTGTCTTTTCCTGTTTATTAAGCCATAAGGACATTACATCATTTGGAGTCAAATTAAAGAGCTGTTGTAAATATAGATTAAGATTTCATCAGATATTAGCAATAGACCTAGTCTAAATTGAATGTCTGGGAATAATTCCAATTTGTATCAAATCATACATCCATTTTATAATGTTTCACTGAAAAATAACAGGAAACAAGAAAAAGTAAACTCATAAGTTAAGTTTTCAACAGGTCTTGGAATTTTTAAGTGCCAAACATATTTTGCATGCTTAGAATCTATTGACCAAAATCCTTTTTGAATTGCAAATTATTTTCAGCTTGAAAGCCTGTTGTTAGGGAAATGCAGGCCGTGAATGCTAATTTGATTCTGCTTAAGCAATTAACAAGTGCAGTTTGAACTGGACAAATTTTCTTTGAACAATACTTTCTTATACATGTGTTAATACAACACCTATGAGCTACGCTAATAAAGTAACTATCACATTTAACAGAAGAGGTTAGTAATTGGACACAATATTTTTGAAATTGATTAAAAGCTCTAGAATAGTGGTACTGTTCCAAGGTTGTGTAGAAATTAGTCTTCTGTTTTGTAGAAAAGCTTCAGGAAACAAGTATTGCTGTAAAATCTTGTACAATAACTTGGCGCCTCTTTCAAAGCAATAGACCAGAACTATTACAAATTAATAAAATCACCACTTTATAGACATTTTTTACAATAAAATGTAAACAATTGCATGCTAACTTAATTGCTATAACATTGCTGAAGTTTAGTAAACAATTTTAAATGGTTCATGTTTTGACATTTTACTGAAAACAACATTGGAAACAACAATCTGCTAATTTTTGAAAAATAAGTTACATGGTAAGGAAATGGTAAAACAGAATTGCATCTTTTCTTCCAAAGGCAAGCTCTGTCACACCTTGAGCAAACAGAAACATAAAGATACTTGAACAATGTAAAACAGTTTAGAACATATTGGCAAAAAATGTAAACTTGAATAAATATTTACAAAAAATGTATTCACTCAAACCAGAGATAGTAAAAAAATGTGGGAAAAAAAGGCCTTTTGTGATTAACATTCTCAGTTTTCAACTATCTGTTATTATAATGTACATGATATGATTACAAGTTATCTTTCAAGACTCAATTTAAGCAATTATAGTCCAATTGAAAGCATGCTGAAGTAAATTCAAAGGTATTATTGTTTTCAGTTGACTTTGATTTGAAGCCTTATGGGCTACATCTGATTATTATTTTCAGTTTTAAAAATCTTATTTCTTACAATAGAAATTTCAGAATGCAGTTCATTGCCCTTCCTCTGATTAGTTTTTGTTATTACTAATTTGGCTAATGTTATATCTTTAGTTGTTCAACTTTAATCTTTTGGGGAATTGATAAAGATCTGTTCATGTACATTTTTAATATCAATCAACCTGTCAGTTTCAAGAGAGGTAAGAAATATTTGTCTGTCTCCTCCAGCTTGGATTCTTCATGCTGCTGAGGAGGTCTTGAGAAATCCCTGAGCTTTTTTAAGCAGAATATCTTGAGTATAGGCACTGCAAAAATTTGCATGCCCCCAAGACTCTTGTAGACACCCAGAGTAAAGAATGTGTAGTTGGAATAGAAGGTGAGAACATTCTAGATTGGAAAAAGGTAAGGGCAGTATGCAGTACTGCTGAGATCTGAGAGCACTTGCTTCAAGAAGCTGGGAGAACAGAATTTAAACCTGGTCAGTTCTTTAACTCCCATAACCTCTTGCTTTGAGAAGGGGGATATAAGATTAGGTAAAAAAGTTTTATTGTGCTTCTTAACATGCGTGTTAATTTGACAGTGAAGTAAGAAGGTAAGAATACATGGCTGTATATAGCATTGTCCAGCCTAGAAGCCTTCTGCCTAAATTAGTAGCAAATTAACACCATCAATCATAGAATTATAGAATCATAAAATGGTTCAGGTTGGAAGGGACCTCGAAGATCATCTAGTTCCAAACCCCCTGACATGGGCCGGAACACCTTCCTCTAGAACAGGTTGCTCAATGCCCTGTCCAACCTGGCCTTAAGCACTTCCAGGGGTAGGGCATCCACAGCTTCTCTGGGCAACCTGTTCCAGGGCCTCACCACCCTCAGAGTAAAGAATTTCTTTCTTATATCTAATCTAAACTTACCCTCTTTTAGTTTAAAGCCATTAACCCTTGTCCTATCAATACACTCCCTGACAAAGAGTCCCTCCCCAGCTTTCCTGTACTTTACTTTACTTTAGGTACTGGAAAGTCACAATAAGTTCTCCCTTCTCTTCTCCAGGCTGAGCGACCCCAACTCTCTCAACCTGTCTTTATAGCAGAGGTGCTCCAGCCCTTTGATAATCTTTTTGGTCCTCCTCTGGACTCGTTCTAATATGTTGGTCCTCCTCTGGACACGTTCTAATAGTTGGATGTAGTTGCTAAGCCACTTGTGTTCTTGTGCTGAGGGCTTCAGAGCTGAACACAACACTCCAGGTAGGGTCTCACAAGAGCAGAGCAGAGGGGGAAATCACCTCCTTCAACCTGATGGCCATGCTTCTTTTGATGCAGCCCAGGATACAGTTGTCTTTCTGAGCTGAGAGTAGACATTGCCAGCTCATGTTGAACTTCTTATCAACCAACCCCCCCAAGGTCCTTCTCTTCAGGGCTGCTATAAATCCATTCTCCATGCAGCCAGTATTTGTGCTTGAGATTGCCCTGGCCCAGATGCAGGACCTTGCACTTGGCCTTGTTGAACTTCAAGAGGTTCATGCAGTCCCACCTCTCAAGCCTGCCAAGGTCCCTCTGGATGGCATCCCATCCTTCCAGCATGTTGAACGCATCACACAGCTTGGTGTCATCAGTGAACTTGATGAGGGTGCACTCAGTCTGTTCATGTCACGGACAAAGATGTTAAAGTGTGCCAGTCCTAATACTGACCAACACTGACCCCTAAGGAACACCACTCATCACTGATCTCTCCTCGGACATTGAGCCGTTGACCACAACTTGAGTGTGACCATTCAGCCAATTCCTTACCCACCAAGCAGTCCATCCATCGAATCCATGCATCTTCAATTTAGAGAGAAGGATATCGAGGGGGATGGTGTCAGTGCTTTGCACAAGTCCGGGTAGATATTTTCAGTCGCTCTTCCCCTATCCACCAATGCTGTGACCCTGTCATAGAAGGTGACCAGATTTGTCAGTCATGATCTGCCCTTAGTTGGCTATTACCAAACACCTCCATATTTTCCATGTGCCTCAGCACAGTTTCTAGCAGATCTGCTCCATGATCATGCTGGGCACAGAGGTGAGACTGACTGGCCTGTAGTTCCCTGGGTCATCCTTTTTTGAAAAATGCAGGTTGTGTTTACCCCTTCCAGTCTGTGGGAACTTCACTGGGCTGCCATAACTTCTCAAATATGACGGAGAGTGGCTTAGCAACTACATCCAACTATTCCCTCAGGACCCATGGATGCATCTTATCAAGTCCCATGGACTCGTGCAACTTTAAGTTCTTTATGTGGTCTCAAACCTGATCTCCTATAGTTCATCATTCTTTCAGTCTCTGCCTTTGTCTTCTGGGACCTGGTTTATGTGGCTGGAGCTCTTGCCAGTGAAGACTGAGGCAAAAAATCAATGAGTACCTCAGACTTCTCCATATCCTTGGTGACCAGGTCTTTTGTTTCCTTCCAGAGAGGGCCCAAAATTTCCCTAGTCTTCCTTTTATCACCAATGTACCAAGGAGACTTTCTTGTTGACATTGATGTCCCTGGCCAAATTTAATTCTAACAGGGCTTTGACTTTTCAAACCTGATCCCTGGCTGCTCAGACAATGTCTCTGTATCCCACCAAGGATATCTGCCCATGCTTCTATAGGCCTCCTTTTTTCTGCTTGAGTTTGTCCAGGAGCTCCTTGCTCATCCATCCAGGCCTCCTCGTGTTTTTGCTCAAATTCCTCTTTGTTGGGATGCATCACTCCTCAGCTTGGAGGATGTGATCCTTGAATATTAACCAGCTTTCCTGGGCCCCTCTTCCCTCCAGGGCTTTGTTCCAAGGTACTCTACCAAGATGATCCCTGAAGAGGCCAAAGTCTGCTCTCCTAGAGTCCAGGGTAGTGAGCTTGTTGTGCTCCCTCCTTGCTCCCCTCAGGATCCTAAACTGCACCATTTCATGATCAGTGGAGCCAAAGCTGCCCTTGAGCTTCACATTCCCCACCAGCCCCCTCCTTGTTGCTGAGAATGATGTTCAGCACAGCATGTCTCCTCATTGGCTCATCTATCAGTTGGTTAAGGAATTTATCATCAACGCATTCCAGGAACTCCTGGATTGTCTATGCCCTACTGTGCTGTCCCTACAACAGATACTGGGGTGGCTGAAGTTCCCTATGAACTAAAGGTTTGGAAACGTGAGGCTGCTTCTGTATATAGAGGGCCTCATCTGCATGTTTTTCTTGATCAGGTGGCCTGTAGCAGCCCCCCACTATAATGTCACCCGTCCCTCTCCTCCCTTTATTCCTAACGCATAAGCTCTTTGTCAGCTTTTGTCAAAGATGATTTAATGACTGCACTTTAATTTCAGTGTAACAATTTGATCTCTGGACCAGCCATAGAGCAACATGGTTACCTATCTTTTTTTTTTTTTTTTTTTTTTGTATATTTTCTAATGCTCAGGTTGTTCAAATATATGTTCAAATATATGAATCCTTGAGAAGAAATAGGGCAAATAAGATTTTATTAGTTTATAACACAATGCTCATTTTTTCCGAGGATCACTGGAAGAGCTCACATCTTCTAAATGCACAATAGGAGAAAAACATTAACACTTCATCTTTTTATTTGGTAGTCAATTTAAAATGCCAGTTTTATTTATTTATTTATTTATTTATTTATTCACTTTAGTAAGCGGATAAGGAAAAAGGAAATTTTCAAAATAAAATGGTTTTTGTCCACAAAGCTGTTTTGTATATTGGATGACATTGCAAGGGTCAGTCTTCCCTTCCTCCAGCTACTTGTTCTGTCCCACTACCATAACTTTGAAGTGAGCAAGGTCAGCTCATCATCTGGGTGGAGGAGACGAGCAGAGGGGGGTTCTTCACTGTTAGCAGCCTGCTGTTCACTTTTTCAGTTGAAGTGCAAAAGAGCAACGAGAATGGCCATCCCAGGCAGAGCAGGAAGACAGAACCATTGATTTGGTTTATGCTGTTCATGGAGCCTCACCTGCTTGTCTCTGCACAAGGTACTCTCTCATTGTAAAAGGCAATAGGACTTGCATCTCCTCTCACTTTTATTATTTAATTTAATAGCCAATGAGGAGGATGCCATTCATCAACTACATCTTGAGTAATACTTTTTTATGCCTCTCAATCGACTGGTTGCTTTGTAAATACATCATCTCTAATTTCCAGACTGGATTCAATAGAGTTGGAAAACATTGGTGTTCTAATTTGGTATCATTTGTTTTCTGCTTGGTTTGAAAGGCTATACAAGAAGTAAAGCATTGCCAGATAAAGCCCACTACAGGTCTTGTGTTGTGTGTAATCTTTATCCCATTGAATAAAGCTTTTATAACATTAATATAACTTTTATAACTTTTTTTATAACTTTTTGATATAACTTTTATAACTTTTTATAACTGAGGGATATCTCCCCAGAAGACAGTCAAACAAACAAACAAAACCACCACCATCACAAAACAATGACAACAACAACAAAACACACACACAAACACAAAACCTGAAAAGCTTTAGGATATGTAGACTGATGAAGTGTTCCTTGTGTGAACTTAGGAAGTAGATGTCACTGTTTAGTCTGTTTCTGTTTTCTTTATGTTTTGGAATCACTGTTTCAAACATCAAATATGCTGTCTTTCTAGACTTTATATTGTATTGTCATAGCCAAATATCCTTTTAAAGATACATTTCTATGGTTTGTTTAAAAGAGAATCTGACTGTAAGATGACACAACATTTAGAAAAATCAGTAAAATGGTCTCCAGGAGGAAATAGCTTCTGGAGACTCATGTAGCAAACGGGGGTAATTGGAGCAGTTTGGGTTATTATTGTGACAAATAAACGTCAGAGTATATTCTCTTTCTTCTGAAACATTAATTTAATGTTTTCAGAGTACATGAAACATACTCCCACTTTTGCAGTGGGAAACAGGAAAATGTGCCAAAACAATCCACGAAGCAAATAAAATAAAGCTCTTAAATGAAAGCTTTAGTTTATAGTGTTTGCAGGGTAAGTCAGTTACTTGAGAGTCAGTTAGTGGCAATAAATTAGTTTAAAATTTATTACAGATGGGGCCAGCATGTTTTCTTCTCTTTGAATTCTTGGTTTGGATTTGTGCCTGGAAAGATATGATGACATTTTTCAAAAAATGAGTTATAATGATCTATGGCTACAATTCTTTCTCTATTTCAAAAAAAAATACTTTATGTGTTATAGCATTGCACTTTCGTTGTGCTATTGTCAGGTCAGAGAGATAAAATTATATCAGCATGTAGTTTGGAGTGGTAGAACTTTGATACTCTAGCACAATACTTACAGGGATGAAATTGTAATAGCATAAAAGGCCTTTTACAGGCACAAGATAATTTCTTGTCTTAACTGTGATATGTTGTATCTTTAAGAGCATGTTATATGATATTGTAAGCTTCATCAAAATTATAATGATTTTGTATGTATCATGAGTCTCTGTAACCAAAGCCTGAACTACACTGAAGTACTACTACATATATATATATATATATGAACTATACTGAAGTACTACTACATATATATATATATGTATATATATAAATATATATATAAACGTGGATGAAATCTATCTACCTTTGCCTACAGTGATGTCCTTTTTCTGGTAAGTCTTTTATGTCTAAACGTTGTTGATATGGCCTTCCCTGCTGGTCATTTTAGTGCCTGAAAAAAATGTCAATAGTTAGACTGAGCAAGAGAAGGACTGATGAAGAAGTAAGTAAATAAAAGTAAGTAATGGTTACAATTTAGAAGAATACCATTTTCAAGCTACTTTTTTAATATGTGAAGGAAAATTGTACTCATATAAGAAAATAACTGAAAAATATAATTCAAAATTAGTCTCTAAAGAGCAGGTATAGTTTAGTCTAAGAGGTTAAAATTAAAAAGACAAATATGTGTTTGGACAACAAGCAACAGCTGTTGTTGCTGTTGTCTTTTTAAAGAATCTGAATGGAAAGATTGTTTATGCAAGTGACTTGGCCTAAATATTGTTCTAGAAGTTGTGCCAAATATATGAAATATTTTGGGATATCTCTATCTCCTTGATTGCCTGGATGGCTCCTATTAATTTTTATGAATGTTGCATATGTTAATCTACACATAAAATTGGCCCTATTATACTGAGTCGCTGAGGTTAAACTGCAAAACAGGTCATTTTTCTATGAACGCATAAGGAAATTGTAGTATACTAGAAGAATGCATCTGTCAGATGGATGCAAACTTTTGCAGCCATTCCACTAGGAACCTGTAAAATACAGAAGGAGAGAGGCACTATATTTCTTTACAGTCAGACATTATTAAGATGTTTTTAATAGTCAAAATCCTGAAATATTTTTAATTCTCTTGTGTATAAAAAACAACAGTATTTGAAAAAAAATTTCAGTGTTCCCAAAATACTATTTTTCATTATTTGATCTGTAACCACTGGAATTTATAATAAAGACTACATGTATTTTTTATGCTACAACAGTTTCAATATACTAGCAGTTTTTCCACTGGGCAATAAAAGTTTATGTAGTGGTAGAAATATTTTATCTAACTGTCTTGTGGAGGTTAAGGAAAAGATTTTCATTATACAGCATCAGTTGATGCATTTGTTCAGACAAACATAGTATGGTTACCCCAAGGTGCTTACATATTCATCTCTAGCCTCTTGCCCAAAGAAATACTGTGGGAAATATGAAATGACTAAGACAGTTTGTTTGAATAAGCAGAAATAGTGCCCTGGTGGTTTCATACATAGAACTAAACATATTTGAAATGTTACAGCAATCAAAAATTATATAAGTTCAAATTGGATTGAGGGAGTAAAAATGAGTAAAATCATGTAACAAATGTGACTGGCAGTGAAACAGACCAGATTATATCTTACATCTTGTTTAGAAGTCTCTCCATAAGTACTTTTCTATCTACTTTTATGACTGAGTGTTTTTATATGTAAGAAATATAACACAGCCACAGAACTGGAACAGAAATGTCTGCCTGAAATATTCTATTTCCAGGAGTATTGTAGAATATTAGTTCTTGGGTAAAAAATGGTTTGTCAGTATGATAATCCAAGCATGCCAATTTAATTAACAGTACCTTAACCAGTGGTGGAATCTAATTTGAGATTCAAACACCTGAGCTTTGGATTCTATGCAGTTTGTATGTGGCTTGGGTATCTAGGCTCCCACTGTTAATTGGTATCCAGCTAGTACAATCAGTAATGTCCAGAGAGCTATTTCTCTCACCCTATAGGAGACAAAGGTCCACTGAAAGGTTCTTCATACACCACTGATTGTATTGACTAGATCTCCATCAGCTAATGGGAAGCTGGGACCCTGTTTTACATGCAGCTTGGCTTTTAAATCGTAATACTAGGTCTGTAGTGTTTATTTATACATGAGCATCCTGTTGCATTTAAGATTCCATAGAGTCCTGGAGTCACTCATGTAAGGCTGGCAAATGTGACAGATGCCTAAGAAAAAGGCATTTGCCTTTCAAGAGAGGCAGTTGGAGGCCAGTTGCCATACTATGAGCTTTATTGGGTATAGATACCTGTGAATGAGCAACTGAATTAAGCCCCAGATACCTTTCTGTCTGGGGAAATAACTAACTTTGCCTTGGTACATTTAAAGCACAACTCCTGCTGAGTTTTCTGGCCACAAAGTTATATATCTCCTCAACCTGGTGTTTCATTTTCCTTTGAGCATTGAAGATAACGAACAGTTTCCCGTCTTCATAGACTAGGGTACCTGATATTATTACTGTGGAGGCTATTCAGACCTCAAGAAGTTTCTTTATTTTTCAAGAAAGGCAGGTTGGTTCCCCACTGTTCATTGATAGTCACTCATAGCAACAGGAAATTTTGAGGGGACCAGAGCAGAAAACGGACCTGTTTTATCTCAAATTTGCAGTTATTTCATGAAGTAAGATCTGGGAGATTGGGCCTAGATCCTGCTGAAGGAGAGAAAACCACCTACTTAACTTCACAGAATAATGACTTATTTTGTGAATTTTAAAATACAGGGTTGTTCTTTTTCTGTAGCAAAACCATAGGGTGTACTACATTTTCAGTGCTACATAAACCCTGAGGGAAAGGTTGGGACATGGGAGAGTAATAGTCCACAGAGAATATGAGTTCTGCCCTTCATATCTGGAGATGAATAATATTCTACATCTAAAGTTGGTACAAGTTCCTACCTAGTTTCCTACCTAGTTCCTACCTAGTCAAGCCTCCTCCTGGCTCTGACAAATAGTAAGAGATTATTCTTCACTTCTGTCTTTTGCCTTTGGTCACTAGTTGCACAGCCAGCAAAACCCTTCTATTTTTGGCTGTCTACCTGCTTCAGCTTTCATAATAAATTGTAAGGTGGCTAGGAGGATGACCTAGGATGAATGATTCATGAGAAAACCAGCTACTGGGACAAGAGTTAGAGCCATCTTTTGTAAGGCTCCAAAGCAGTTTTTAGCATCTCTGTGTATTGGCTACAAAGTCTTTCTTTCCTGATGTTTGGTTTCAAAAGGGGTATTTAACTCTTAAAAGAAAGTCCCTAAAATGTTTCATTAGAAGTAGCTAAATAGAAAACAGAAAACCTGAAAGTGTTCTGAATTGACCAAAAAGCTGCAGGATTTTATTACACATTAATATACCTTCAGGGATATACAGTCCTTAAGATGACTTTGCATGGAAAGCTTTGCAGTACTTTTTTTTTTTTTTTTTTTTTTTTTTCTTCTCTCCTTTTTTCCATCCCTCCATTTTCTATTTCTCTCATCCAGCACCATTGTTTTTGTCCTTCCTTTTGCCTGCTATCTTACTACTGCTGCCCACCCTAACTCTGTATTGAGATAAGTGGTAAAGATTGATATCCAGTTAGAGGTGCCACAGCTCCATGGCCCACAGTGAAGATTCTTCAGGATTGTCAAGTTTTGCAATTTTGCAGTTATAGGAATTACACAGCAGCTCACAGGTACATGCTTTCTAATACACCTGAATATTCTAGCATTCTTATCTAGTCATGCATTACTGTGAGATTTAGGATGCCTCTGGGCAATCAGAGTAGACAGTTCCTGAGATGTTCAGGGCACCTGCAATCTGTACTGATTTAATCTTGAATTACAGTTTCTGGTTGTGACCCTTTGGCTATACTTCATTAACTAGTATGTGTTTCCTTGCATATATTTACATAAAAAGGGAAGCTATCTATTTCATCTGTCAGTATAGGAAATGCTATGCAAAGAGTGGCTTATCAGACAGTTGTCCTCTGGGGACTTAATACCAACATGCTTCCAGAATCTTACTGTATTTGATTCCTCTGAGAGCTTGCTCAAGAGTCCCATTAAGATGAATGGCAGAAAACCAGATTAAGCATTACGTGTCCCAAATTTCCACTTCACGTACAGCATCACATTTATGACAATTATATTCCATTTCATTATCTCAGCACCTGCACACTATGATAGATCACTTTAGGATGACTAGGAGTATATTACTATCAGTCTTTCCCTTTATGTTTTGTAATCCGTGATTAGAAGGATCAGTATATTTTAGTAATGTTAGAAATCAGTGGATAATTAATCAAAATACTCAGCTTCCAAGTTGAAGTTAAAAAAATAAAGATATATATTCAGTCACAGCTGAAATTCTTTTAGGAGTGATATCTGCCATCTAAATTTAGGAAGAATTGTGCTTGCCCAATTAACGTTCTGAATTTATACTGTAAAGTAATGCAGTGATACCTGTTTGAGCCACAGAGATGAACTACCGCATTGATGAATGCTGAAATCAGAAGCTGTTCCCAATGGTCTGGTCAGCATATTCCCTTCTGTTCTGGGACTGGAAATGGCCATTGGTCTATCCCAAACCTGCTGCCAGGGAAAATATATCCATCTCAATTCTTCCAACACAAGGCTGAGGACAGTTTATTACATTCTGTGATAGTGTGATCCAAACTATTTATTTATTAACGCAGCTGCCAGTTTGTCCTGCTTACCTCTCAACACCATAACATCAAACTTTATTACTCAGTCTTGTTGTGAAAATGAATCAGTATTTGTTTTTTAGGTTGTGGTTTTATGACTGGCTTAAGCTGTTGTAAGTGCAGGCTATCAATTAAAGAGGTGTTTACACACTCCTCTCTCCTTCCCTTTTGCGCATGTCCCTGCCCCAGAGAGGTTTTTTTTATGAGGCTACTGAGTGAGCTGAATGGGGAAGTTTACTTGGCTAAGAACTGATTACTTTTTCATCTAGGGTCTCTGCTTTAGCTCATTTACATCTAAAAGATTGCTAGTCATGGTACATGACTGCCTGTCTTGTGGTGGCATGGATTTAGATTCGCTTATTCCTACAATGTAACTATAACCTCAAAAACTTAACAATTAGAAGACTAACCAAGACAATGTGTAGCATAATGTGTAGCATAAATTGAAAAATAATAGGTGGGAGCCATATTTAATAACCTTTGAAAGAAATTCCTTTGAAGCAAGATAACTATTTCAGGTCACTTAGTTTGAATTTTTTAAGTTATTCAGACAATTATTTAAATCACAGACTTTTGTTTGTTTGTTTTGTTTTGTTTTAAATCATATATGAAACTCTCTAGCTTTTAAAGTATTATCCATCAGCGTTTATTCCATGTATTGTCATGTAAACTGATAGAATTTTAATCATTGTGTTTTTTTTCAATAGACTGTTAAGACACATGAAGAGATTATAGAAAAGGAATCACATTATCTCTTTTTACAAAAGATTCAATGGATACAATAGGGATTCTAAACATGGGACAGAAAAAACATTCTTTGTGTAGTGGGAATATATTTAGAAAAAGCCAAAATAAGTGTAGAGTACTTCACAGAGTTTCCGTTTACATCTTGCTTTTTTTTGTTCTTCTACTTGAGATTAACTGAATTTTAACTTCTATTTTCTATAGAATTAAGTTCTGTTTCTATTACATATAATCCTGATACTTTTTAGAAACACCATATTGTTTTCTTATTATTGAAGATCACCTTTACTGTTTTTTTTTTTTTTTTTGTAACTTTACATGTATTCTAAAATAAATAAAAATGCAAATTCATTTTCCTTAGATCCATTTTTTTTAATTATTTTTTATTTATCTTTATTTTTTTTACTTCTTCTCATCCACACAAAAATGTATCATTACTCTACTTCCTTCTGGTCTTTAGTTGTTTCCATTAAAGCAACAAGTGTAATTCTGAACACACTGAAAATGTTCTAGACTTACTATTATTAGCTTGATCTGCCTATCAATGTGGTGGACAACAGATATATTTAAAAATATTTAGGCTATAATAATAGACATGTAATGTAAATTGGATGCTTCAGAGTAGGGCATGATTTATTTATTTATTTATTTATTTTCAAGACAACCTCCTTTTCATTTTTCTGTACTTTTTCCTCCCCCTTTGTTACAACTGCATGAAGAGGCCGGCACAGATGCCTGCTGCCAGAATGTGATACTTAACCTGACCATCAAACAAGCCTCACAAAGGAAGGCTTTTCAGGTCCCCCAGTGAAACAACCACTGCATTTTATTATGGCGTGAAATTAGAAGTGAAAAGCCCTATGGCTCTTGCTATTTAGTAATGCGGAATATGTCGTTTCTGATGGTGATGGTCATGCTGGGAGGGAAATGGAAAGCTAGAGAAGGGAAACAAAGTAACAATTTAGACAAAAAGACCCCCCCCTTTCCCTCCTTTTTTTTCTCTTCATCTCTGATTGTTAGGTGGTCTATAAAACCATACTGCGGTAGATACAAGCAAAAAGAACATTTAGTTGTGGCTGTTTCATTCAGAAATGTATGTGTGAATTTGCAGGGTGATGTACAAGGAGAGTCATCTGCTATCAGAAGAGTTCACTAGTTTAACTCATTTATAAAACAGCAACAAACAACTTGACTCTGCTTGGAGTGAACAGTGCTGCTCTGACAGACACTTAAGTTCCATGGCAAGATGGTGTTTATAGCAAGACTGTGTGTGGTTATCTGAAGCTGCCTTTAACAGATTGGAAGGGGAAAGTGCCAGCCTGAAGAGGTTTTCCTTTTTCTGTTTAGGATTAAAAGAATCTTGTTTTCTCAATGAAAATTCTGTGCATATCTAAAATGTCAAAATATTTACGATCACTTTTCATTTGAAAGTATTATGTAATCACTAAAGCAAATAGACAAGCATTAAGAAATGAAACACAGTATATGAAAGATACAATTTAGAATGCAAGATGGGCTTCTTTTAGAGTCACCATCAGCCAATCATTATAGGTACTGCTGAAAACAAACTGTGACAGCCTATCAAGTGGGGACGGGACACACAATATGTGACAGGGAACAGTGATCTAGAAATTAAGAACATACAATGCAAAAATTTCTGCCACGTTGCTTACTCTAAATTACAGGAGAAAATCTTGGAGAAGCTTTAGAAGGAAAAGAGTTGTGACAGATCCACGATACATTGATGTAACAGGTACAAACATAACAGATCAGTTTATTGGTAAACTGCATTGTAGGACTGCAGCCTGAAATATGAAAGTTCAGCCAAGAGTTAAAACTACTACTGTTTTCTAATTAATTTAGTTCACTTCATTATTGGTAGCATAGTAGCAATGCTACTACAGGATTCCATCCACAAGAAATAGCACAGAAAGTGGAAGGCACTAAGCAATTCAGGCTATTATCACTATTGGAAAGAAGTCTAATACAGAAGCCCTTCTTAACCTTTTTAAATGATCTCTCTTCATTCCATATAATTTATATACTCTGACACAGTATATATATCTTGTGTGCATGAGTGCTCCAGACTTGATTTCCTGCTTCATAGCATTTTGCCTACTCTAATGCCTTATATCTTGACAGGTGAAATGTTAGAATGTGTAGATTTAGAGTAAGGTCTAGGAGGTGTTTTGGAAAAAGATAAGTAATTGGCATTTGATACAGTACATAAAAGCAGGTCAGTAGGAGAATAGGAAAAGAGTCTTTGTGGCAGCAGTTTGAATAAGATTAATTGGAACACTTTTAACGACAGATAAGATTGGTAAAGGAAATGAAGGTGTGAAAGAATGAGACCGTGAAAAAGAGTATTGTCTGTGTAGGAAAGAAGTTGTGGTGGAATAACTACAGTGCATAAACATAACCAAAATGTTATGTTACACATTATAAACATTTAAAAAGAACTTCAAGATGATCAGAAAGTGCCATTAGGGCATGCCCCTTCAAGGTGAGAAGTCCGTATTTAAGGCCCTTCTTTAGAGAAGAGCTCATCGCTTATACAAGACAAAACAGCTTCAGCAGGCTAAAACAGGATGCTCCATCAAATACTTTGTATTTTGTGGATTCATCTCAAATATAGATGGTTTAGGTTCAATTCAGTGTTTCAATATCAGACAAAATAAAAACTCACAGTTGTTTTTTGGTGACTACCTTAGACTCTTGGCTATGAGGTGGGGAAAAGGAGGAATGTATGTGTCTTGATTTCCTCTGCTGGTATAAATACTCTATGAATAAACTTTGACAAGCATTGGTCAGGAATGAGATAATGTTTGGGAGCCAATTTTCTGTTGACATAGATGGTCATGATTTTTATTTGGTAACAAAGAATAGAAATATGAAAAGCATCCTAGGATTGTTGTTCTGTCCTTTCAAACAAACAATTCTGGTAAAATTTGACATGCCAGGCAACTAAACTATGCAGATAAATATCAAGCTGTCAGTGTTAAAAGTTGTTTTCACTCTAAAAGATTTAGATTTTAAACTGCAGCATTTTAGTTAAAGTGTGATGATTTATTTATTTATTTATTTATTTTCTGAATAGTAATTTACTTTCCAAATATTTTGGGTTAAAATACTTCTTTCATTTGCAACACATTCAGTGATTCTGACCTTCAGTATATGTATCTGGTAGTTTTCATTTTCTGTTTAATTCTGGGAGCTCACAGCAAAGCTACACACACTTCCAGAAAATTTGACTTGAAGTTCTCAGCAAGAGTTGTGGTCTTTTTCATGATCTAATGCTGGATATTGTAACATGTGGATATTTGAAGTGGTGAGTTTTCAGAGATCAGTGCAATCAGAACAGCATTTCCCCCCAAATTTTTGAAACATAATGTCCATTTTAGGAACAAAGCTACTTGGTATATGCAGAGGCCCAGACAGAATTAACTGATATGTTATGTCTATCCCTTTCCCTATCTCTGTTCCAGGAAATATTAATTCTGATCCTAAGTCATAAAGCTACTTTTATTTGCTTAGAGTGTTGATAGAAATTCATTTATCCAAATTGCTGACACTTAAAATGATGGTATTGTTACTGATATTGTTACTGATACTTTCTACTGAAAAAAAATAGGTAATTAAGAAAAGGAAATGATTGTTTCAAGCTCAGGTGTTTGTTAGAATATCCAGCAATTCCACGTCTGAAAATTGCCTGTACCATATCTACTGCTCTAGTATTTGCAAGTTTGCATAACAGGAGAGCACTAATACCTGTGTGTGCTTTTAGTGCCCCCACGTCAAAGTAAAATACACACATCAAATGCAGCACATCAAATGCAGCTGTTTGCTGTAGAAATTTAAACAGCTGTGCTCGACTTTGCAGCCAGTAAAAGTTCTCAGAAATACTCCATTCTGCTGTGAAACGACCATTATGTTGTGAAATGACCATTCAAATGAACACTTCACTCTCCAAAGTGCTGGTTAGCAGACAGAAGATGATTGCACCTAAATCAGTTATAGTTTGCTTCAGAAACTGTATACCTAAGCCTTGTAAAAAGCTGAGTAAACAGATACAAAATTAAGGGTTTGTCCACCTGTCTGCCCAAGTAGCAAGGTACAGCTTCAAAGAAGCATGTCAGCATGCTCTCCTACTTATTTGGATATTATTTTGAATAATATATATATATATATATTCTGTGACATTCAGAATTTGCAGTTGGAAGATCTGTAATTATGTTCTGCAGCGTCTGGTGAAACAGGTTTTAGTGGTTCTGTGACCCTGGCAGTCCCATCTGCAGAAATAATTTACATGTATTATGAGCACAGTTCTTGAATGTGAAACCAGAATTAAAATTGTTTAATGCTGTTTTGAATGTAATTTTTAAAAAATATTTCAGTATTAACATCATTTTGAGATGAATAAAGGTTATTCATATCTTTCAAGAAGCCAGATAGAGTATTATTTTGTAGGTTTATGTAACAGTATTATATAATAGGAAGATATGCCATTTACCATAAAAGAAAGAGAGAGAGAGAGAAAGAAACTAATTCCTGAAAATTAACTAAAACAAATGATGCATTATAAGTTCACAATTTCTCCTGATTGTATGCATCTTCCTTACATAAGAATTATTAAAAATAAATCTTAGTTGTATATGTAGTGATATATTTTGAATCTCTGTTACACAGCTTTTGGTAGTGTTTTCATAATGGATATAACAAATACTGCAAGGAAATGCAGCTCTCTTTCTTGTTGACTAAGACTGCTGCTGGATGGCTTGTATTGCCTTTTACTTTCTGATATTAGTGCTCAATGCAAAATGCTCTATTCTTATGATTTAACCCTTAGTGCTTTAATGTCATATTGCTCTGGATGAGGTCATGTAAGTAAACTAGAGAAATCTATTAGGGTGTTGGCCTCAGAGTCCCCACGAATCCCAACCACTGCAGTTACACCCTTGCATGATGTGGTATGTGATGTGATAATGCGATGGTGGCTGTTGTGGTGGTTTTACTCGGGTGGGCGGCCAGCTCCACAACTGCTCTCTCACTCCCCTTCCTCACAGAGGAACAGGGAGAAAATACAATGAAAGGGGCTCAAGGATAAGGATCACGCAGTAATTATCATGACAGGCAAAACATACTCAGCATAGGGAGACAGTAAGATTTATTGCCTATTACTAACAAGCTAGAGAAGTGAGAAACAAAGGAAAGAAACTAAAAGCCCCTTCCCCCCCATCCATCCTCTTCTACCTCCTCCTCCCCCTGAGCAGCACAGGGGAACGGGGGAATGGGGGTTACAGTCAGTCTGTAGCGCCACTCCTTCTCGGTCACTCTCGTCTCCTGTGCTATGGGGTCCCTCCCATGGGATACAGTCCTTGCTGAACTGATCCAGTGTGGGCTGCCCACAGGCAGCAGCTCTTCAAGAACTGCTCCACATATAGGTCTGTACCACGGGGTCCATCGCTCGGGAGCAAACTGCTCCAACCTGGGTCCCCCACGGGCGGCAGCTCCTGCCAGGTCACCTGCTCCTGCATTGTCTCCTCTCCACGACCTACAGGTCTGGCCCAGAATCTGCTCCAGCAGGGGTCTTCCACAGGCCGCAGTCTCCGTCAGTGCAGGTCCACCTGCTCCACTGTGGTCTCCTCCACGGGCTGCAGCATGGAACCCTGCTCTGCCATGATACTCCATGGGCTGCAGGGGGACAGCCTGCTTCACCATGGTCCTCACCACAGACCACAGGGGACACCTGCTCCAGTGCCTGGAGCACCTCTCCCCCTCCTTCTTCACTGACCTTGGCACCTGCAAGGCTGTTCCTCACTCCTCTCACTCTCCCAGCTGTTATGTGGTGCAGCATTTTTTTCCCCTGTCTTAAATATGCTCTCACAGAGGCGCAAAACAACATCACTTATTGGCTCAGCTCTGGTCAGCAGTGGGGCCCTTACCAAACATGGGGCAGCTTCTAGATCCTTCCCACAGAAGCCACTGCTATGCCCCACTGCTACCAAAACCTTGCCATGTAAACTCACTACAGCTGTGTAGTTGATGTTTACTATCCCTATCCCTATCCCTCCTCACTTGCTCCTGTCAGACCTGGGAGGTTTGCACTGCAGTGCTTTACCATACTTTTGAAGAGGACTTGGAGTAGTTAAGGTAGCTGTAAGCAGATCTCCAATAGACAGACCATACCCTTTGTTTCAGTGCCAGCCCCAGGTATTTTGCTGTTGACTTCTGGAAAATACAAAATGGTCATCTGTCCTAAAACATAAGGATAAATTGTCTGAATGTTGATAAAATGTTAAGAATTTTTCTTTCTTCTTCATATATATATGTATTACTTAGAATAAATTAGTACTTGCAGAAGGTAACACATTCCACATTAGTAACCTGTTCCTCATCAGCTGGACCATCACAGTACACATCAGGATGTTATCAGTAAAGAACTATAAAAATATGTTTTAAGAAAGACTAAGGGATTTAAAGGGATTTTAAAGGGATTTTAAAGTCCCAGATAAAGGGATTTTAAAGACCCAGATTGCTCTAACCAAGTACTTACAAGTAATTTTAAGTGCTCTTAATTTAGTGAGCATCTAAAATCTTAAGACCTGGCTTTCATTCTAAACCAGCTCTTCATTTATCTATACTTTCAGACAGTATCAGCTGTGTTCCCAGTAGACATGACAATGTCACAGAATACCCCTACATGTAAGTAATTTAAGACTTGATCCTTCTCAAATGCAAAATCACTCCTTTTCCCAAAATCATGATGCCCAGTGACATGCAGAAGCATAAAGAGGCAACACAGTCAGGGAACATTTCTCTCTTGTTTAACCCATTTGTTTATTCATTTTCAAGGAAAATATATTGCTTCTTTAATTCTCTTGTGAATCTCATTAACAGACAGTAACTTCAGATTGTCCTGTTAAACTGGTATTTTACATAAAAGAATAGGTTTCACTAGTGTTCCTATTAGACTTTCAAAGTTTTAAAGATACATGAGCCACTTGCAGTCTACCTTAAATGTAAGTGAATTTTAGGAGCTAAAATGTCACACTGAGTTTCTAGAAAGTAGATAATCAGTGCGTCAGTGGTTCAATCTACTAATGGGAGAGGAGAGGAAAAGAGGCTGAGAAGCAAGAGACTGACTCAGCTTGAAATGGATCTCACAGAATGCTTGGAGGCTTCTTGACCACTTGACCAACATGTATCAATGTACAAGCTAATATGACAGCTACTGATTCTGCAATTGAGCATTCCTCTCTGGGCTTATGCTTTTTTTTTTTTTTTAATTAAATTAAATTAATTTTTTTTTTTTTTTGTCTTGAGACACTGACTGATTCATTAGTGCATCTCTGCTTCTAACATTTTCTTTAAAACAAGATAGATGTGTACATGCCTGCTCTAGTGGTTGGCAACCCTGCCCAGAGCAGGGGTGTTGAAAATAGGTGATCTTTAAGGTTCTTTTCAACCCCAGCCATTCTATGATTCTATGATTCTATGTGTGCCTGACCTGACGGGGAGTATGAGCACCTGAAAGCCTAGTGGTGCAGTGCCTCACCTTGGGCACTTGATGACTAGGAAGGGTGCCCACAAACTTTAATACACTGATACCATGAACCACTCATGGAGAATTACTCACATGGAGTCTCAGAATCAATCAAACCATCAAGCAAAGCTTTTGGAGAGCACTAAGGATGATCCAGAGTGGAAATGAGGGGAAATTTGAATCACAATTCTGGAGTTGCCTTCCTGCCTCTGTAGGAATCCTCACTGCAAATGCCTAAAATTCTTGCTGCATATATATTTACCCGAGCTTTTAATTTTGCAATATACTTTTTGAAACAGAGTCACACCTACGTGTTCTAGGTGCGCAGAGAGAGCTGATCAAAGAAAGAGCTTTTAGAATTGCAGCATGTCTTCCTAAGTGCATGAACACTATGTCAGACGTGTCAAGTATAACAGTACTGGAGTCGGAGAATTTGGCCTTTGATTCAAACAGTAATATAAAGAATGATATTTCTTTTTGGCATTAATAAATGAGATGAGATTCTAGGAAGCAAATTTATGAGGATTGTTTTGGGAAAATATAACCCAGAACTAATGTTTTTTTTTTTTTTTTTTTTTTTTTTTTCCTTATTTATTTATGTATTTATTTAATGCATGTACTATTTATTTTTTTAAGTATTCCTTCAATTTCTGCTCAGTTATATAATGAGAAATAGTTTCAGTAAACACATCTTGCATCTCATGATTCATGAGATGAAGAAGAAAAGTAGCTGCCTTAAACTGTTCAGAAGAAAGTATGTTCTATGATATGATAATTCTAATATCTAATATTATTCTACCGGGTTAACATGGTATGAATGGATATTTAGCTATGCTTTTACTGTCCTCAGATCAAAACATTATGTTTTTCAGACAACTTAGAGTCTACTTGTTGAGATACAGAAAGTAACAGTTTCTGTGCGATTTTCTATATATAAACACCAGATTTAAAGAAAGACTCAGTCATTTATGCCTCTCTCACTACTTGTTCATGTTTTGCATCATGTTTACTACCACCGTGCTAGGATGTACAGATTGAAAATCACTTTTATTATGCTTCCTTTGGGTGCAGTCATATATTTAACTGTGGCAATTAAAAAGATATTCTCTATAAGAGCAATGAACAGTATATTCTCTTTTGGCTTTTGTAAAATTCTTGACCCCAAGAAAGTTCTCCACTGATAGTAGGAATATACATTTTTTAGATAATTCGTCTTTATGATATGACATGTTCTCAGGAGACTGTGCACTGAAAGGTGTCTTTTATTATTATTATTATTATTATTATTATTATTATTATTATTTTTAAATCTAGGTTCCAGTTAATTAACCCTAGGACAGCAAAACACTGAAATATTTCTTTTATATTTAAAATATTAATTTCTGACCTTGCTGTTTTGAGCAATTGGAGTAGCGAATGATAATATTCCAACTTTTTTTTTTTTTTTTTTTTTTTTTTTTAACAACAGTTTGCATATGACTTGGTCCCACTTTGTTGTATTTGTTGTATGAAGAAGCCTTACTAGATGAATAAATTGAGGGTAGAATCTTCCCCTTGAAGTAATTGTTTGCTATTTAAATAAATATGTCTTATTCAGAAATTTACTATAAATACAATATTTGAATAAATATACGCTATTTGAATAAGTATTTATTTCAATGTTTAAAATATTTTTGCAGTTTACTAGATTTTCAAAACTGCTGTTTTGGTGTAACTCTCCCTTGTCAAAGGCAACATTTCCTATGCAAAAATGGCAGTGGACTACTATGAAAATCCCTTTCCTAATAATGGAAGTGGCCTGCATCACATGCTAATCTCACAGGTGGCTTATTTATAATTTAAGAAATAGAACAAAAAAGGCTTCTATAACAGGTCCCTTAAATGCATTTTATATATATATATAAATAAAATTGAAAAAAAAAATCAAAATACATCAATACTAAAATTTCTTCCTTGAATGGAACAGTATTTTTTTCCTAATTTGATTGCCTCGTTGTTAATAGATCTATAGTAATATCTGAAATGTGTACACCTAGGTGTGTGCTCATATACACAGATGGATTTTGAAGGTTGGCCAGCACTTTCTGTTAGCTCTCTTCCTGTCCCTTGCTGAATAGTTTAGCAGTCATCAGCAATTCTGCCAAGGCCTGGATGCAGAAAGCAAGCCTACAGCTCCCAAGCTTAACCACAGGAGCTGACCAAGCAGGTGCTTTAGTAGGATTCGGCTTAGCAAGGCCGTGTCATTGACACCCGTCATTTTCTGAGGAGTGCCATGGCATGCAATGACTGAGTTTCTCCTCCCTCAGCAGGCAGCCGTGTCCCGCCAGCACTGCCCTTGCCCTCACCATGGGGCTAGGGTCTGGCAACCAGGGGCCAGCAATGGTGCATCCTGCCTGCCTGCCCATTGCCTCCTGTCTGGGCAATCAGCCATCTAGGCAGCCTGGCTTAGCTCCCGAGGGCGGGTGGCAATGACTGCCTGCAAGGCATTTCTCATTACTTGAAACGGGCAAGGACAGCTGCTTCTGGGTTTAAATTCCTCCTTATTTTTCAGTGTCCTTTTAACAAGCACACATGTTCACACTCATCTGGAAAACCTGGATGCATTTGCCTGCTGGATGAGAATAGTTTTCTCAGGGGTGTTCTAGGTATTTCCTCAAAATTCTTCATATTAGTGTGAAATTGTGTATGCTTTCCCTTCAGACATCAAGGCAAAGCTAAACACCAATGAAATGACTCCCATTGGTCTGGGGAGCTTTGGGTCAGGTCTTTGCTGAATTGCATTCAAGTTGTTAGAAATGTAATATCCAAATGTTATATTTTAAGATATTTTTTTCTTTTATTCTCTGAAGACTTGGATTTCAGAAAACTGATGCTGCTGCCACTAGTTCTGATTCACATTTTCTTGATTTTAATTTTTATTATGCATTGACAGATACCTGTCAGAAAATCTTAAGTTGTCAGTGTAAGGGCTGATTCTGCTTTTTCTTGAGGGAATTTTCAACTTTGTGTTTGCCCTAGCTAGGTGGGCTAAAAGTGATGAAGAGCCATGTTGGAGGGGGAAATGTTTTACTTCAGTATGATCCAGAGCACTGCAAGTAGTTTCAAGCTTCAGTAGCTAGAAGGAGGTGATTTTTCCACTGTATTTAGCACTGGTGAAGCCTTACCTTGAATACTGTGTGCAGTTCTGGGCTCCACGATACAAAAACCATGTTAAGGTATTTGAAAGCATCCAGAAGAGGGCAGCAAAACTGGTAAAAACAGTGGAAGGCATGTCTTGAGGAGAGGCTGAGAACACGAACTGCCAGGTCTGGAGGAGAGGAGGCCAAGAGGTGACTTCAGTGCTCTCTGCATCCTCCTGCGGAGGGCAGGTGGAGAGGGAGGCAGTTACCAGTCTCTTTGCCATGGTAACCAATGACAGGATGCAAGGGAGCTGCAAAAATCTGCACCAGGGGAGGGTCAGACTGGACATTTGGAGAAATTTCTTTACCATGAGGGTGGTCACACACTGAAATAGGCTTTCTAGCCAGATGGTTGGATGCCCTCTGCCTGCCAGTGTTCAAGATACATTTGGATAATGATCTTGTTTAGTTGCTTTGACTTTTGGCTAGTGGTTGGGCAGATGGACTAGATGATCTGTGAAGGTACCTTACAGCTGAACTATTCTATTCTACTCTATTTTATTCATCTTGATGCATATTCATAACAAAGCATGACAAAAATGAGAAACCCTTTGTAGATGAAACTTAAGATGTCTGGAAAAAGAGAATAATTTATTTATACAATAGCCCTTCTTCAGACCTAGGCTGTGTAATACCTTGGATCTGGCACACATTTCCCTATCCAAATAAAAATATCAGAAGAGAATTCATGGAGAAAATAAGGTATCTCTTTTCCTGAGATTATTGCCATTCAGAGGGTAAAACTCACTAAACAGTGGAGGAGATCTCAGTATCTCATCTGTTTCATGGTTTAATTCAAGGACTCAAAGGTGAGAGATGTAGATCAAACTTCCAGCTCTTCCGTGCATTTCCTTTCCATTCCTCAGCTTCCCTACCATAAGCAAACCTCACAACAAAATAGCTAAGAGGATAAACATAAAACTCATGGTTTATGAGATGATTTCATCTATATTATTGCAAGCTTAATTTTTTCTGTTTCTGTCCTTTTTAGAAGGACAATCCCAAACAATTCTAGTGCAAGGTCATTAGTAACATTGCTGTCAGCTAGCAGTTTTTCTCCAACCTACAGAAAGGTACAGCTCCAATGAAGCTGCACAGTTGGCTTATATACCAGCCCAATGTGCTGAGCTAAGTCCAGCTTAAAACAGAGGAGCTAAGTCCTCTTAAAACAGGAATATGAAACATCTATTAAAGACTTTTTGTCCATGTAGTTGAGGGCGTATACTCCAGTCAGTGCCTGTGAAGCTTATGATGGAGGCTTTTTGGCTAGCTACATTACCTTTTTTTTTTTTTTTTTTTTTTTTTTTTTTTTTTTCTCCCCATTGGAGTATTCTGAGGGCAGTCAGATGGCGGGATACTGTTCTGGCCTGGTTCACTTTGTCCATCTTTCCTTTGAAGTGTCTGAGCTGAGATGCCCATCAGTAATGACTTTTCTGGTGGCAGGAAATGCTGGGTCCAAAGTGAAAATATTCTGGTCTGTCCTGGATGATTATTGAAACAGAACAGCTGCCAGACAAAACACCAAATACTGGAGCCTGCTTACAGTGTGGGTAAAGACATCCCTGTAGAAACATTGAACAAGCCCTCTGAAATATAACATCCTGGTAATTCCTTCCATGCATATCAAATATTTTGCTTTACAACATGCAAGGAGGGTGGTCCAGCAATACAGTCAGCATGAACTTGGTTCTGGTCCTCACCTCAAGCTTGTGGCAAGATTGTGGATATACTGGTTTAGATACAGTCTTTGTGGCCGTGCAGCATTGAAACAAGAATTGGGAAAAGGCAAGGATATGGAAATCCTGCCGGTCCTGGGAATCACTGACAAAGTCTCAGTGAGATTGAAAGGTTGCCCATTGTGTTTTTACACCACTTATACCTCTGTAAGTCATGGCTAAATCCATCAGACAGTTAGGAGAGCTGTAAAATTGGAATGATCATGGGATTGGGCTCCAATGTACAGTAACTCACCACAAGATGAACAACACTCTGGATTTAATTAAACTTCCTGACTTCAGTGACATTTTATAAGGTATCCTTCTAATTACTCTGTATACAGCACATTGTGGATTTTGAAAAGCGAAAAGTTGGATCTGAAATACCAGTATATGTATTTATAACAAATGTTTGAGTGGTGTTTTGCATTCCTGAAGTATGTAACCTCCGTGAATAATGGTTTTATTATATTTTCAGGCTTTGCTGCCAGTAAGAAAAATGTTTAACTTTTAAAACACTATTTTTTTTTAGTACATTAATAATACAGGTGGACAGCTGTTGTGAGATATAGCCTGTATGTGTTCATGCTTGTTTTTGAATAACATAAATGTAGACTCATCCAACCTAATACTATGTATAAGAGAAACAAATAATACAATCACATGTCAAATGACATTAATCGTATGTCAAAGGCCTTTCTTTTTGGTTCAGTAAGTATCTTTCTACTGTTACCAGAAAGATTAGGTGTTATTGACTCCCAACAATGCTGGTAATTTCCAGAATCATCCATTTAACAAACGAAATGAAAAGGTTTCTGAACGTGAGTTTAAATTTATGTTTCAGCTAGAGTAAATACCCTTAAAGATTTTTCTTTATGTTATGCTGTGAAGCTTGACTCTGGTTTGCAGAGTTTGAATATAAACTCACTGTATATCCATTGTAGTAGAGGTTCAAGGTGAAGAAATGATAATACGATACTTGAAATAAAGTGGTTTTGCTAACAGACCAGTAAACATTGTCTATTTATATGGGAATAGTGGCTAAATTTCTGCTGAGTTTACTCCATAGCTTGATCAAATAGCTTCTCGCATGGTAAGACAATGTGCCCATCTAATCTTGAGGCTAGTCAGTGAGGAGAAGATTTAACTTTCTGTAGTTTAGAGTAGTACTTTTGACATTGGTCTGTGATCCAGTGACATGGTGTTAAATGTTATTAGGAACCTAGATTCAGTAAGGCAGAAAATAGAATGGCATATATATAAGTGAGGCAATTGCCTTGTACAGTGAGAAATACTGAAAATGTTTCTTGTAATCTAACCATGGCTTGGCATGACCTTGCTCTGACACCAAGGCTCAATGACACAATCTTATCCTCAGGAGAAGTGGATTCTTAAAGCCTGTTATTAACTTCCTATGGGCCAAACAAACAACCAGAGAACTGGGGTCATTTGTGGATGTTTATTTCTTTCTCTTCCTGACACTTTCCCCCACTGAATCTTCCTAGTGCCTGGAGCCTTGCAAAGAATCCTGGGACTTGAAGAAAAACCATTGCCAAAGCTTCTGTGAGGTATGTCAGCCCAAGGGCACTCTTTCGCACTTTGTTCTAGCTGTCTCTTTCACTTAAATTATTAGAGGTGTGAGCTTTAAGGAGACAGCTAACAAATACGGGACTTTTTATAGCATTCACCTTCATTTGAATGGATACGCATATAACTATTTAGCCATATTATGTTTGAGTAAAAAAAGAAAGATTTTTTTTTTTCCTGATCTCAACTTGAAGTTTGAAGCGTTATTCAGCCACGCTTATGTAATTTCTCAGAGAAGGCGCTGTTAAATCCCTCCTGTAAACTGCTACTTCTCCCACATTCCTCCTTTCTTTTCCAGTCATGTGGAAGAAAAAGAGTAAGAGCATCTTTGTTTAAAAGACAAAATGTCACAAGTGTAGAAATCCTTGTGCCGGGTCACTAGAAAATGTGGCCTTTCTATATGTGAAAGTCAGTCTGATTTTTCAAAGAATATATCTCCAGAAGTAACTGGATTCAGAGGGCAGGCATCAGAATGCATAATTCTTCAGGAACAAGTCTTTGAAAAAGTGTTTATGCATAGTGTTTCAGAATAACCTTGTGAATAAAAAAGCCTAGATCAGTTAAACTCTCACAAAAGAGAAGATAGTTTTATTGGATTTGAAACATAGCTTGTGCTGAGTTGGTGGAAGTCAGATGTTATAATCCTTAATGGATTTTTAGTACAAAGTGAAAGCATCATCTCAGTAGAAGGTTGATTTATTGTAACCAAATCAATATAAAGATACACCTTTATTCATATCATTTGACATGTGTGTTTATAAAGATTTTCAGCCTTTCCTGAAAAAAAAACACAAAAACAAAAACGATTTTAACTGATTGTGCCCTGAACTGATTTGACTCATTCCTTATCACTGTGAGCACTCTTCTGCCAGTAGAAGAGCATGTGTTATGTTTAAACAATTTAAACATCATGAAGATGATTAGGAAAAGCTGTCATTTCAACAAACAAAACTAATTTTTAGATCCAAATAACTACATTAAGTAGGGAATAAGGGGTTACTAGTCTATTTAGCTATGTTAGAAGAACAAGTAAAAATTTCTCATGGAAACCAACCCTTGTAAGTGTTCTTTAACCAGAATCAGTTGCTGTTTCCTTATATAACAAAACTCTTGAGTAGTTTAATAAAGCAGATTTAGTGGGTTTAATTTATGTCATCCTCATATATCACTTCTCACTAAGGCTGTATGTTTCCAGATATGGGTGTAAATATGTATAATTTTGGTTTAAAAGAAAAACATTTGTAGAACACTGTTCTATTGTAGTTGAAAACAGTGAGCATCCCTCTTTAATTAGTGTTTTGTGGTTGAAGCTAAATTTAGAACTTCAAAAGCCAGTAATGAAGAGCAGCACATTTAGCAGCTAACTGAAAAATGAGCTGTGAAACAGGGTGAGGAAGAGAAGCCTTGAGGATGTATTATGCCTTAGGGAGCTATAAAGTTTTTAATTAAGTAGCTGCAAATTTGTGATGTTTTAGGATTTGAAATTTGCTTCACACACACAGACACACACACAGGGATCGTTTTCCTTTCTTTCAAGCTCATGTATGCTCCATAGACATTATTTGATTGAACTGAACCAGGCTGTTTTCATTTGAGATTGTTTCAATTTTTTTTTTTTTTTTTTTGTATTCTTTATAAAATCTGGAAGCAAAATTTTATTTCTGAAGGTCCTGTATTGTATGCAATTTCTTACCTACCAAATAAGTATACTAGTGGTAGAGGAGGAACCTTACAGCTTACCTGTCTTTTTTTTTTTTTTTTTTTTTTTTGTTTTGTTTTGTTTTTTCCCCTCATAAGTATAATTTCCTGCTAGTTTAGCTTCTTAGGTGGCTAACTGTGGAATCAGGTATAGCCCAATAGGAAGAACAGCAGGAGTAGCATGTCTGAGGAACATTGGGGTCAACAGGAGAGAAAAGTGGAATGCTCATTTTGGCAGTTTACACTGGTTAAGCTGTATCACCGAATGAATCCTTAAGAGTTAGATAAAAAAAATCTGGGTAACTCTATAGGATGAAGTGTGAGAGGTAACTTAATGGTACATTCCTGAACTTTGGAGTATAAACTGACACATACTCAGTGAACCACCTGGGCCTCCTTAATAGAGAAAAGTCTTTCTCATTTTGCTAGAAATATGAGAATGGTATAAATTAGAAAGTATAATATTTAAATGTAGAAGAAAGCATTGAAGTTACGTGAATAATTGGATGGAGAGTAGGTTATAGTTTTTGTGTAAGCTTAATAATTTGTTCGTCAGAACTTTCTGAGTGGAAGACTTTTGGTTCCTCTAAAATGGGAAGAAAGCCTATAGATAAGTCCAGTTACATGATTTGCTTACCTACAGTTCCACTAACCACTTTGAGGGATTTACTGTAGCTGGTTTTGAACCAAACTAAATAAAGCACCGGCTAAAAGAGGAGATGAAAGCCCCATGTCACACAGAATGGGGTACTAGAAGCTGTTTTTAATAACATTGGAAATGAACCTTGCAAACCTCTGAGTAGTACATATGCTATAAAATGTCTATGCTTTGAAACAATGTCTCCTATAGCTAGTACCCGATTTCTCAAAGAGGTAGCATTTGCTTTGATCTTTAAGAAATATATTTAAGGGTTATTTTAATATGTATTTTCTGCTGATCGTTTTATCAGAAATTTTATTCCAGTACCATGAAGACTTATGTAGTTATTAACATGTTAGCAAGAACATAAAGATGCTCTTCTCTTAGCCAACTCAGTTCAAACTGAGTGTAAATATAATGTAGGAAGATTTTACTTACTTATCTAGAGGGGCATTACATCAGATATTGTGGGTAAAGTCTTGTGAAGTACAAAGGGAGGAATGTGGGGCACTCAGAAAAAAAAAAAAAAAAAAAAAAAAAAGACCATTTGACCATTGCTTCCCTTTGTTTTGAGATTTAAATTTTTTTTCAAATCTGTTGTTGGGCAACTTTGTTGCCAAGCAGTGTGAGGAAAACAAGGGAAAGCTGGCAGATGTAAACAGCTTTATTCCATTAAAGATGGTGGTCTTACTTGAGGGAATTCATGATTCTGCATTTGGAATGCTTTTTTAGAAGCAACTTGAATATGTAAATCGTAAATCTTTAGGGATAGTCTTGCAAAAGCTGAAAATCTGTGTTGTTTTTTTTTTTTTTTTTTTTTTTTTTTATGAGGTCTTGGAAAATGTACAACATAAAACTTTTTTTTTTTATTATTTTTATTTTCTTTTTTTCCCCACTGTTGAAAACTTTATACAATTCCTTTGTTTTCCCTTTAGCCTCTTTTCCCCAAGAAGAATTATGAATGCCTAACTAGCTGCGAATTCCTTAAGTACATCCTGTCTGTGAAGCAAGGGGACTGCCCAGCACCTGAGAAGGCCAGTGGTTTTGCAGCTGCCTGTGTTGAAAGCTGCGAAGCAGATAGTGAATGTTCTGGAGTCAAGAAATGCTGTTCCAATGGATGTGGTCACACATGTCAAGTTCCAAAAAATCTATACAAAGGTAGAGATTATTATTAAGATATACTCATACTAGGCTAATAACTTCAGGCCATAGAGTTTGTATGGAGGTGAATACATAGAAGGATGTGTGACTGGATGCAGAAAGGATGGATGGACAGAAAAATATTGCTTGAGTTTCTGATTTTTATATTTTTTCCTTATGAAGGTCATAGCTGGAAGTCTATGGAATGTAAACATGGCTATTATGAATCATCTTAAGTAGAATGAACTTGCCAGTTTAGGTGAAATCTCACTTAATTTGATGCAGATGAGAAAGAATGCAGCAGGAAAATATTTAACGATAAATAGTTCAAGTCGTATTAATCACAAATGACATTTATGATTATAAGCCAAGTAGATAGGACTACCAAATAGGAGATGTGAGATAATAAGGTAAAGAACAAATCAATGTAGTCTATCTGGAATTTGTGTTCTTAATGACCTAAGAATAAAATAGTGACAAATGATAGTGTCCACTTATATATTACTGCATTATTTACATCTAGGGCACCATTAATTATTCAAAAGTTTTTAATTGCCTTGATTTGATTCCCGAGATTCTATGAAAAATGTTTATCCTTGCTATCCATCAGCAAGAACGTATAGATTAAGGAATGATTTGTGCTTAGACAAACTCCAGATTTTAATTAATTATTTTTTTTTAAAAAAAGCTTTTTATATGGAAATACTTTTAATATGTGCTTCTAACACACAGTAATGATCATTTGTGAAACACATTTTCTTGTTATACAGAATTGGAATATTTTTTTAGAAATCCATTCTTCTACTTAAGTGATAAAAAATAAATACTAATCAGTTATGCTCCTGATAGCTTGGGCTCTCCATGGAGATCCTAATCAGCAGAACTCTGAGCTAAGCTCCAGGCTTAGATCTGAATCCAGTTTTACTTCAAACTGCGGAGCTCCAGTTGTTTGCAACCTTGAAAACTCTGGGGATGAATATGTTTGAGTGAGGTCAGAATTGTTGCCCTTTCCTGGTGTATAAACCTGCTAACAGCATTTGAAATAGAACAGACTATAGTGATTTTATGTATGTTTGATAACAATAAATATCAGGTCTGTTTTGAAGTTGGAAGTGAAATATATGAAAGAGACGGTGATTTGTTTCTACGTTCATTCCATTAACTGAAATGTTGATGCTTGTTTTTGAATGTCCCTAGTGATGAGAATGTATGTCAGAAATAATGCTCTTTGACTTTTGAATCCTGGCTTTGAATATACAGGATTGGCCATCAGGAAACACTGTCTAATTTACTTACAAAAGTGAAGAAAATTTGATGTAGAAGTCATAGAGGTTGAGTAAGCATAAAACTGATGAAGACGCTACTTGAAATACTTTGAACAGCAGGCAGGCACCATGATCCAGATTTCCAATATAGAAAGGAAATTCTTTTGCTTCTAAGAAACTTCAGAGCAGCTTTGTAAAATTGTAAGGGATTAATACGCTGTCATCCATACCACCTTTTAGAATAAAAATGATTAAAAAGGGATTATTTACTTCTTTCTTTCATCTTCTTGAGAAAATTGAATAGTGATAAACTCAGAATTTGTGTTGCATGTGTAATAGTTTATGTGGTCAGGCTCCATACCAAAATTACAAAATTGCATACTGCAGGGCATTCCAGTAAATGTGACAGCTGGAAAAGGTAAAAACAAAACTAGCAAACAAACAAACAAACAAAACCAGGTGGCATGCCTTTGAAGAGGACACAAGATCTGACAGGATATGATACGCTGTATAACTGCATACCGCAAAGTCTACTATTGCTCAATCTAATTATATAGAAACAGAATTAACCTTTTCTAAGATCTTATCACCTATCTACAGGAAGTGCTTGCTTGTAAGAGCATATATGTCTTGCAAAGGAATGGCAAACCCAATGCAGTACTGCCTTCTCAGCTGATGAATTCAGCTAATTAGCCTCTTCAACCTGTCTTTCTGCAACAAAGGACAAATAGAAGCTGAGCAGGCTTGCAATTCATTTCCTCTGGGGTAAATGACCTTCCTGTCACTAAGGAAGAGCAAACTCTGCAAGCATGACTAAGATCTAGTGAATAAGTTTAGTACTTATTCTTATCATTTTGACAGCACTCACAGCTAGAAAATGAAGTCAGATTGAATCTAAAGAGTCTGCATAGGTTGCTAGAGTTGCACTGTTATCAAGCTCTAGAGATGAAAGTTACAACAGCAGATATAAAATACTCATCTGATTTAAGTGGATTTGCCTTCTAGTACTGAGTACTAAAGCTGAATTCTAAAATAATATTAATACAAGTACACTTACACAGAAGTCACATACTGAAAATGTCATTGGATTGACTGTACTTGTTATCCCAATTATTTATTGGCTTGCATTCAGTATAGAGCTCAAATTGCCATATCATTATATATATATAATATATATAATATATAATATATATTATAATATTACATATTATAATATAATATATATATATATAATACTCCTAACAGGGATGAAATATATGTATATATATATACATATATATATACGTATATATATATGTATATACATATACACATATGTGTATATATACATATACACATATGTGTATATATACATATATATACA